>NC_081413.1:347277453-347580453 GCF_030272615.1 Cryptomeria japonica
AGTTGGTTAAGATGGGGCTAGTCTTGTGGCCTCTGGCTGGGGCCTCTAGGCTCTGACTCTCTTTGTAATTCTTCTGGTTTTATTTCAATAAAGTTTTTATCCCTTTATTTCAAAAATATTCTATGCAAAAATTATTGAATACTTTTCCAAAATCACTCTTGCATATTTGCTTCATTTGAAAATGAATATATTACATATCTCATCAATATTAAAATATATAATTTTATATGTTAAATAGTTTATTCTTAAAATGTTCCTCCATGAGCATTGTATGAACCCATGTTTTACTAGATTGTTTAGGGAATAGATTGTTAGTAATTTTGAGACTTTTTTTAAAGTGTTTATTTCTTCATCTTGTTTAAAGCTACAAGCAATTCCAATGGACACATTCCAGAGCCGTAGGGTAGTGATACAATAGCATATAAACTCATCCAATATACAGGGGTTCTATTTAGTGACATAAGTACACTACTATAAATGATGGAAAATATGCTATCTTTTCACCTTTTGGAAAAAAAAACATAAAAATCACTCTCATACAATGGTCTTTATGGGTTACTTAAAAAATGTAATTTGAGTTTGAAATATTTAGTAATTTTTAAAGTTGACTTTTTAAAATCATTTAGTAAGAAATAATTATTTAGAAAAATTGTAAACTTTTGAGAATTTTATTATTTCTATATAATCTTAAATGGATATTTCAATATTAAAATATATAAAAAAAATAAAAAAAATATTAGTCTTAAAATTAAAATATAATAGCATTTCTTTGATATTTACTATTGACAATAATTAAATTCAATTTTTCAAATCATTTATATGTATTCACCATTTATCTTAAATTTTACATTTGAAAAACAAATGTCTACTTCAAAATCAAAGTATTTAAAAAAAAAAAAAACCAATACTACTAATTAAAGTTAATTAAATTTTAAATTATTTTAACATTAACTTTTTAAATAAATTAGTAAACCCAAAAATAATTAATAAGTTGAGTTCTTTAAGAAAAAAAATTAATATTTTTTAATAAACAAATTACATAGAATAAACAAGAATTGGTTTATAAGGTTCATCCTGGTGACACCCCTTTGGATAACCCTAGTTTAAAGATTCTTGCAATTGTTCTTGATGAGCAATTAATTGTGCAAGTGCGAAATTTGGTCAATAAGAATAATATTGTTTTGGATTCGATCACTACTGACAAAATGATTGATTCCATTGATAATGATCCGACTGTTTTAACTAAAGATTTGTCAATCCCTCCTTCATGTAATCCTTTTGATGTATTATTAAATGACAAGGGTGATGATATTCAAAATATGCCCACTTCTGACCCTGAGGTGCCATTGGTTACCGAATCTATGCTCCCATCTCCTTTCACCTCTCCTTCTAAATAGGGTCGTAAGCCGAAGCTTTTTAAGGCTCAACAACAGATTGTTGTTGTTTTAAACAAAGATTTGTCAGTCCCTCCTTCATGTAATTCTTTTGTTGCATTAAATGAGAAGGGGGTTAATAAACATAACATGTCTTCTTTTGTCCTTAAGGTGCCTTTGGCTTTGGAAGCTAAGCTTCCAATAGTTCAAACTCCTTTATCCTCGGGATCTTCTTTCACCTCTCCTTCAAAACAAGGTCATAAGCCAAAGTCTTTTAAGATCCAACAGGAGATTGTTGTTGGTATTTAGATTACTCTACTCTCATCTCCTGATAATACTATCAAGAAGAGAAAGAAAAATAAAATAGTCCCCCTTTGACTAGGGCTACTGCTATTAAGAGGAGTTTGCAGGATTTATTTAATAAGGGAAAGATCTCTCGGGAGTCTAATCAAGGAAAGAGGAGAGCCTCAGCCTCCCCTCGAAGCCAATGTAGATTATTTCTTGGAATGTTAGGGGCTTAAATGCCCCTAACAAAAGACACTTGATTAAGTCCCAATTGGATTTAATGAAGTGTGATGTTGTCATGTTGCAAGAAACTAAGTTAAGTATGTCTTCTGCCAAAATTATGTTTTTCAGCTTGGAAGATTTGGAAATTTTGTGCCTCCCCCTCTCTGGGAGCGTTGGGGGGGCTTGTCTTTCTCTGGAATGATTTTAATCTTTAATTGTCTTTGGTTGCTTCCTCTAGCAATTGGATGTTAGCCTTGATTAAAAGTAGATCTTCAAACACTAAGTTTTGGCTTTTTAAGGTTTATGGCCCCATGGGAATCTTGGAGAAAAGAAATATTTGGGAGGAATTGATTCATATTTCTTCTCCCCTGCAAAATATCTTGGTAATATTTGGTGGAGATTTTAATGCCATTTCGGATTTGGAGGAGAAGTCTGGAAGGATTTTGCCTAACAGTAAGATTATTGATGATTTTTCTTCTTTTATTCAAAATATGAGTTTGATCGACTATAAGACTCAGAATGGTCCCTTTACTTGGACCAACATGTGAAAAGGTTTTTCTCAGATTGCTGAAAGACTTAACTGTTTTCTTGTTTAAGAAAATTGGATAGATTCTACTTTGGTTTTTTTTTTCTTTAGTTTTTCCTAATGTGGGGTCTAATCATTTTCCAATTTTATTTTCCATCCTTGAAGATAGAGCCCCACAAAAGACCCCTTTCAAGTTTGAGCCCATGTGGCTTCGTGATCCTACATTTTTACCTTTGCTTAGGGATTGGTGGTTGTCTGCTCCTTTTTTTGAAGGTTCTAGAATGTTTCAGCTCACAAAAAAATTAGTCTTTTTAAAAGGAAAAATTAAACAATGGAATTTCTCTCATTTTAAGAACATCCTTCTTGAGAAATGAAGAATACATAGGGAAATTGAGTATTTGAATGAGTATGTTCTGAGCAATGCCACAAATTCCACATCTTTTGATGAGCTCAAATCCCTTAGATCTTAGCTAGAGAGGAAATTTACCAGAGATAAAAGTCTAGGGATCTTTGGCTCTCTAAAGGTGATAGAAATACTAAACTTTTTCATTCTTCTACTAAACTTGAGAGACAACGAAATAGAATCTCTTCTATTCAGGATGTCAAGGGGTCTCTTTTGGTAGAAGAGGATGCTATTGCAGTAGAGGCTATTAGGTTTTTCAAATCTTTACTCTCAGCTGAACTTGTTACATTGGACAATGATTTGCTTGAGACTATTCCTTCTATTATTTCGGAAGATGACAACAAGATGCTCATGGCTCCTTTCATGATTAATGAGGTGAAGGAGGTGGTTTTCTCCATGAGGTTGGATAAGGTTCCTGGCCTGGATGGGTTTACTACTCTATTTTATCAAAAATGCTAGGAGTTTGTGGGTTCTGATCTTCTTGTAGCTCTAGAAGAATCTCGGAGGAATAGAGTTATTCTTAAGGAATTGGATACTAATCTGATTACCATTATTCCTAAGATGGTCAACCCCAAATCCTTTGCTGAGTTTCATCCTATAGCCTTATGTAATGCTTTGTATAAAATCTTCACCAAAGTTATATCTATTAGACTTGCTAAGCTTATTCCAAGGATTAATTCTATAGAACGGGGGGGTTTTGTTCTCGGTAGGGAAACTTCAGATGGGGCTATTGTGGCTCATGAGATCCTTCATTCCATTGTCTCTCAGAAAATCCATGCTATGATCCTTAAATTAGATATGATGAAATCTTATGACAGGGTTGATTGGAATTCTTTGACTTTAGTTCTTAGTAAGTTTGGTTTTGGGAAATCTTGGATCAAATGGATTTATGCTTGTATTTCTTCAGCTAGGTTTTCAATCCTCATAAACGGTTCCCCTTGTGGCTTTTTTTCTTCTTCCCAGGGTGTCAGGAAAGGGGATCCTTTGTCTCCTTTTTTGTTCATTATTTTGGCTGAAGCCTTTAGTCGTGTCATTAGGTTGGTTATTTCTTTTGGCCTTTGACAGGGAATTCATGTTGTAAATTTACCAGAGTCATTTTCTCATTGCCTTTTTGCTGATGATACTCTATTATTTGGTTATGCTTCTATGGCGGAAGCTAAGGTCATTAGAAAAGTAATTTCTGATTATTCTGCTTTTTTGGGTCAGAAGGTTAATAGTGCCAAATTGAAAGTTTTCTTTCTCAATCTCCCTTGGTTTAGAAGAGGCTGCAACAATTTTGGGGTTATGAACTAGGGAATTTCCCTTTCAAATACCTTGGTGTTCCCTTTTTTGTGGGCTCTAAGAAGTATAATTTTTGAGATAGAGTGATCTCTTCGATATCTTCTAGGATTTTGTCTTGGAATCATAAATGTCTTACCTTATCTGGAAAGATTCTTCTGATCAAATTTGTTTTGAATGTAGTTCCTATTTACTTAATGTCAGTTTTGAAAACTTCAAAAGCTTCAATTATTCAGCTTTAATCTATTCTAAGACCTTTTTTATGGAATGATAATAGGGGAAATAAAGAAAAAAATTCCTCTCCTTGCTTGGGAAAAGGTCTGTCTCCCGAAGGATTTGGGTGGTTATGGTATTCGAGACCTTTACAAATAGAATCAAGCTCTAGGAGCGAAATTGGGTTGGAAGTTGTATAAGGAACCCAATAGTCCTTGGGCCACCCTTATGTTTGCCAAGTACTTAGCAAAGGGTACTAGGGAGAGCATCTTTACTGCCTCTTCTCTTCCTAAGGGTTCTTCCATTTGGAATTTTATGGTTAAGTGCAGATCTATTATCCTTCCTTATCTCTCTTGGGTCATTCATAATGGTAGGGAAGCTAGGTTTTGGGATGAGGTGTGGAATGGGCATTCTGCTTTGGTAAATGTGAGGGATTGGTCTCCTATTATTAATTTGTTATCATCTGAATGGGGTGTGTATGTAGCTGATTATTTTTATATTGATACATTGGGCCCATATCTAGTAGCTCGGTGGAAATCAATTGACTTTCTTCTGGTGGATCAAGATTTAAAAAATGCTTATGTAGAGGAACTTCAGAAGAGGCAATTGGTCTTTCTTAATGCTGAAGATGAATTGATATGGACCAAGAACACTTCAGGTTTATATTCGGTTAGAGAAGGCTATACATCTCTTATGCCTTCCTCAATTGATCATTCCTGCCCTTCCAAACTCTTTTGGAATATTGCTTGTCTTCCCAAGGCTGGGGATTTTTCATGGCTTACGGTCTAGGATACAATTCTTACTGGCATGATATTAGATAGGCTTGGGGTTACGACTATTTTTCCTTGTGTTTTATGTGGCTCTTCTTTGGAATCCTCCTCCGATCTATTTTTGCATTATCAATTTGCATCTGTATGTTGGTATTGGCTTTTTGATAAACTTGGTTGGTCCTCCGCTCTTTGTCCAGATCTCTTGACTCAGTTTAGGGTGTGGCCTCTTTTATTCCCTTCTTCCTTTTATTCATGTCTATGGGTGGTGGCTCCTTCTATTATTGTGTGGAACATTTGGTTAGAAAGAAATAGTAGAATTTTTAAGAAGAAGTCTTCTTCGTTGCAGGAAGTGTTGACTAAAATTGAGGTTTCAATTTCTAAAGTTTTCCTTTCTTATGTTTGTAAGAATCTTGATTTCCTTAATTCTTTCTCTCAATGGGATAGTTGGATTACCAGATATTGGCAGGCTCTCAAATCCCCTCCTTCTCATGGTTTGGTTGCTACTCGTATTGCCTCAATTATTAAAAGGAAAATTTCCAAATGGTGTCCTCCTCCTCATGCTAAGTTTAAATTAAATTGTGATGGTGCTTCTAGGGGAAATCTGGGTAGGGCAGCAATTGGAGTGGTAATTTTTTATCACAAGTCTCAAATTGTCAAAGATGGGTGTCATGATATTGGTATTGGGACTAATAATTATGCTAAGTTTCATGTTTTGTATTTTGGCCTAGATTTGACATTCTCCCTTGGTATTAAAGATATCATTGTTGAGGGTAATTCCATGGTTACGTTTCAAGCTGTTATTAATAAGAAAAGTCATTCCTGGCATCTTCAGTATCTGTTAGATCGAATCTTGTTGCAACTTTTGTTCTTTGGTTCTTTTTCCATTTCTCATTGATGTAGAGATGTTAATAGAGTTGCAAACTTTTTAGCTAATAAGGCAATTGATGAGCAAGATGATAATTTGGATGTTTTTGCTTTAGACATTCCCCCTTCCTTAGTGAAGGGAGGTGTTTCCATATGATTTGTTTGATCTTTTATCTCAGGGCTATCTTGTAAATATTTTGGTGTGGGTTGGTGTCTGTTACGACCTGCGGCCTGTGGCTATTTTTAAATAATGGAAGATCCTTAAGCTAATCAAGGATGACCTTCTACTTTGAGTATAATGATGATTGCAGGTATTGGTATGGTTTGATAGCCTATTGCACTCCTGTGAATGATGCATGTGTGCAAGTAAAATTCATCTTAAAAACAAGTATTCAATTAGAATCAAAGGGAAATCACAAATCCCTATCTAATGAAATAATTCTAACAAACAGACAATGAAATAATGCAATATCAAACAAATAGGAATTAAAATCATTCAATGAAACTCCCTATTCCAAGATTGCATATCTCAACCATTGCTCTTCTCTTCTTTGTGGTATGATGGCTCTCAGATATTGCGCTGGTAACCTGCAAGTGACACAAAGATTCGAAGTTCGTGATTATTGAAAATGGAGATTGAATGCTCAATTTATAGATTTTTGGAGAGGATTGATTGAAAGGTGGAACAAATTGATCAAGAGGCAGAACTCAGGTGAGCTCAAATGAAAATTGATAGTTGAACTGCTGATTGTAGGAGTGAAACTAAATAGATTGAATAGATTAATTGAGTCAACTGATCGAGAAAAAACTGACTGAGGGAAGAAAAAGAATGATTGGAGGAAATAAAGAGGATGACAAAGAAAGCTTAATTTAGAAAAAGCTAACTGAAAGATGGAAATAGAGATTGGAGAGATAAATGATTTAATTAATTAATTGATTTAATTAATTAATTTAGTATGTGCTTGCATTTAGATTTAGATTATCAATTTAATCTTTGCATGAGATTTATTCAAATAATTGAATTTATTTTAATTCAATTTAGTATTTGAATATTTTTAGAACTTGACTTTGATTTTCAATTTGATCTTTGAAATCATGCACATGTAATTGAATTTGGAAGAAATTAGAAGAAATAAGAAATTAAATGAAATTAGAATTTGAGGATTTGGAAATGGAAGAATTAATTAGTTAATTAAATAATTTAAAGAAACTATTTAATTATTTAGAAATGGACTTTGATTAAATAATAAAGATTACTTAAATTAAAGGATTAAATCACAATTAATTAAATAATAAATATTTAATTAATATTTAGAAGAAGGTTGAATAATTAGATGATTAGAGATAGAAATTGAGAATTAATTTTTATTAAATAATAAAGTTTATTTAAATTTGGGGAACTAATCAGAATTAATTAAATAATAAATATTTAATTAATATCTAGAAAATGGTTAAAATGATTAAATGATGATAGAATAAGAAATAGAATAATTAGTAAGATTATGAGGAAATATGAGATTAGAAGAATAAGATTAATTAACTTAATTAAATAATTAAAAAATTATTTAATCAATTAGAGGAATAATTAGTACATGATCAATGAGACATTTTTAGGTGTCTACATTTGCCCCTCTTTGAGACAATGTCGAAATGACATTTGTTTCAAAGAAAATGAAATTTTTTGTCCCAGTATGCCTTGGTACTGCTGTATAGTGTAAATATGCCCCCTCGGAAAAGGTGGTTGGAAAATTCCAAAATTGAAACCATGTTTTCGATATCAATGTAACGAGAAAGCGTGTGAAATTTCGTGCAATTTCGAGATCATTTGAGTAGGCTACAAGGTGTTTGAAGTTGGTGCGGACCACGGGCATCGAGGTGTCAAAAAACCCTAATTTTGAGCTATAAATAGAGATTTATAGGTTTTCATTTGCTCAGTTGCAATTTGGTAATTCCTTGGTTTTCTCTGCAATTTGTGTGTTTTTTTCTAAGTATTTGATCATCATGGCTGGTTATAGAGCTCGAGTGCATCTGTCTAACCAAGTACGTTCATATTAGAGACCTCATGGGACTGACGGCATGGTATTTTTCCAATTTTTTCTTTTTTTTTGCATGTTTTCCAAAAAAAAATTTCATGATCAATTTTTGCACTGTGTTACGCAATCGCTTATCAATGTTTACGCATTCGTTGTTAATGTATCGAAAATGCTTTTACTGTTAGGCATGCGTCTTAAGTGTTACGCATTAGCTTTAAACATGCCACATTAGCTTTAAACATGTCGCATTAGCTTTAAACATGCCGCATTCACTCATTTCTTTACGCAATAGTGTGTATTGTAGCGCATGCACTCATTTCATTACGCATTAGCTTTAGTCATCACGCAAGACTCATAATTGTACCGCATTAGTCATAACTATCACACATTCATTGTATTTGTAATTTTTGTCATGCTTTTTGAAATATTTTTTGTTTTTTCGGGATCCAATATCTGATATTTTCAACATTTTCTCATTGCAGGAGAACATTGGAGTGTTATACAACCGACAAAGCAGACCTAGTGGACTTGATCTTCGAGCTGACTTACTTGATGAGGAGATTTAGCATATCCGACAGCTTGGTCTATATCATGTTTTACACTTACCAGAGGTTACGACCAATAGGGCCATGATTACAGCTTTGATAGAGCGGTGGCATTCTGAGACGTGTTCATTCCATCTTTCGACTGGGGAGGCATCCATTACCTTAGAGGATGTATGGCGTATATTGCGTATTTTGATTCATGGTGAGAGAGTTGTGTACGACCATGACGATGGCATTGCTGGATTGTGTGCACTTTTCAAGTGTGAGATACAGGACTTGTAGATCAGTGGCCGTTATGACATCCCTTGGGCCCGATTAGACTATGATGACATGACTATTATATTATGCGGTGTTGTCGGTGGTTTACTGATACCTGACAGATGAGGTCATGGGTTTCCAGTTGGATGGGGTAGAGTGTTCCATGATATGATTGTTCATCGTCGATTGTATGCGTGGGGTCCTTGTCTACTTGCCATGTTATATTATCAGATGCATGGTATTATGTATCTAGGATACCGTTCTATTAGTTGTGGTGTGACTCTGATCCAAACATGGGCATGGGAGCATATTTCTATATCTAGGCCTATCATTCATGTAGACTTGCAACATGGTGAGCCTTTATGCTTTCAAGTACACAACAGGTATTAGACAGAGGGGTTCAGGTAATACCTTGTACTAGAGACATCAGTTTGACATATTGCAGCATTTTATTTGGAGACCATACTTAGATTTCTTTGGTTGGGAGGATGATGCAGTGCATTTGCCTTTCTGCCAACAACAGAGATATCTTATTGGTAGGACCTTTGAGACGTAGCGGATCATTGAGATGTATCTTCTAGGGCGGGTTCTTAGACAGTTCAGAGAGGTACAGGTGATACCTGTGGTTACTGCGTACTTTGCTTGTGTATCACGAGAGGTATCTGATTGGGGTGCATGTATACAACCACATGTTTCTTCTGCTGAGTTTGATTCTCTACAACCATTACTCTAGGGTTGGGGTAGAGGTGCAGCGGATCTAGGGACGACGGTGGAGTATGATGCGTGGTTTGCTAGGCATAGGCCAGTGCCTTTGATTGATCTTGTTGTTCCGATTACAGCACAACAGATTTGCCATCATAGATAGCAGTTGAGGATAGATGCAGGGGAGAGAGCCGAAGGAGGAGGAGAGGGTGGAGCTGAGAGAGGAGATGAGGATGATGAGGGAGGAGGTGAGGGAGATGAGGATATAGACATTGGTGGAGACACCGAGTCTATTAGCAGTGAGGATAGTGATGATTCTTCTGAGTCATCGAGTAATGAGGGTGGAGATGATGATGAGGATATGCCAGATCTGGAGGATGTGCCTACTAGAGAGGGTGGGAGAGGATAGGGTGGTGAGGAGGATGAGCTGCAAATTCTTAGAGCGTGGGTCCAGAGTTTGGAGGATGAGGTTGCTAGACGAGATTTCGAGTGGGAGACCTACTGTGCAGATTATGGTGCCCTTGAGGCTGAGAGAAATCATCTCCAGAGGGAGAGAGATGAGGCAGTGCGGAGATGTCAAATTACTATGGATGCCTTTGATCAACTTTTTAGAGCAGGTACCGATGCGCACGACTAGGCAGATAGGTATTTCACTGCTGTGCAGGAGGCTATTTATTATAGACAGGCATATGAGAGAGCCATCCCTGAGGGTCAAAGAGAGCCTAGCTTCAGTACATTTATGGGGAGGAGATCGAGTAGATCTACTTCATGACGGACTAGCAGTGGTGGCATTATGAGACCACCTCAACATCCTGGGGCAGGATCTAGTGGATAGTATCCACCTGCTGACAGAGGCAGTGTTGGTTGATCATGTTATCTGAGCCTTCAGGCTTATTTATTGTATTCACACACATTATCATTTTTGAGTTATATATATATATATAATATACGGGTTTTGATAGTGATCTATTTATGTTTTGTTTTCCATGTATGCTTATATGATGCTATGAGTTTTGTGATGCATATCTATTTGATTCTATGCAATGGTAGTTCATGTATGTATTAATGCTGCTAATGAATGCAATGGAATGTATTATGAATGGAATGGAATCTATAATGAATGTTTTATGAAATTATTATGAATGCAATGGAACTTATAATGAATGCTTTTTTGTATGATAACGGTTGAACCAATTTTAACTTAGATACACTTTGAAGAAATGTTAGTTAGATGATAGAAAGAAAAATTGATGATAGAAAGAATGTTAGAAAGAACACAATTTAGAAAGAAGATGAGAAATCAACAAACTATCAATAAGCAAATGAGATGATAATGAAATTTGAAGGAATCACGAACCTGTGTCACATATTTTATTGTGTCAATATGTATTCATCACTGAGCCTTATTATTGAACAATGAAGCTTAGCACATCAAGGTGTAAGGAACCAAGATGCAAAGATATCTCATTGTAGAAACAAACACGTAGCAGACAAGGAGTGAACCCTCCATTCTGGGAATTACGCTAGGGGTCGAGGTATGTGTGGCATCCAATAGCTGGAAGCTCCTATCACATACACCCACTAGAGCAATTTCCCTAGAATTTCATCAGTTCACACCACAAACAAAAAACAAAGAAAAAGATAATGCCCATCATAGCTCCTCTGGTCACTTGTGGACATCCTTGAGTAGCATAGGAACAATATCTATTGCCAAATGATAAAAAGATAAAGACTGACCCAGACAAAATTCAACAGCTATACTGACCTTGTGCCTTCGTTCTCAGTTGCTTGATGTGATGGTTGATAATGTCTGATCTCAGAAAGTTGCGGATCCTGTTTAAGACTGACCTGTCTAATTTCGAGTGTATCCTCTTCTGTTTAAGACAAGATAATGGTCACTTTGATATGGATATGATACGATTGATAAGACAGTTTGATCAATTGCTTGCAGATGTTTGACTAGATAGTCGTATCCTTTGTTAACTTTGTGCGAAGTGTTTGCTGGATATCTGCTAGGGTATTTGTTTCTCACAAGACATTTTATTGTAAATTTTTCTGATTGATTGATTTTCGATTTTTAGTTCTTTTCTAAGAGCTTTTTCGATGTTTTTGGATTATATGGATCGATACTTGAATGTTTTTGATTGATTTTTTTAGGACATTTTGCAGATGTTTTTTGGTTGATTTTTTCAGGACATTATATGGATGTTTTGGGGATTTTATGGTTTTTTTAATGTTTTTGAATTTTGATTTTTTCAGTGTTTTTTGAATTTTTTCAGGACTTTATATGATTTTTTGGATTTTTTCAAGACTTTGTATGATGATTTTTTAGGGTTTTTTTCAAGACTTTATATGATTTTAGGATTTTTTCAGGACTTTATATGATTTTTAGGATTTTTTCAGTTATGCCTCCAGTGTGCAGTCATGTATGACATGATGATTTGCATAATGTATGTGGAGACAAATGAATTTTGACATGACCTATGTGAATGCAATATGCAGGATGAAGATACATTTCCTATTCGAATAAGGTTGACTGTGTTTGTTTTTGCATTTGTAATACACCAATTGAAATGGAGGTGAAAAACATTTCATAGATAAGTGGTCAATCGATCCCTAAGGCCCTTTGGAACATTCAAATCAACACACTTAGTGACTAGGATTTACAAATGGAGACGCGGAAAACTTCCCCACTGGTTCTTGAAACTTTGATCTTCTTTTGCCCATGTGTGTGCAAATGAGTTAATTCCTGCTCTTGTGTTCACTAAAGATCCTTAGCATCCTATATGACTAGCTACATGGATTATTCCAACTTCAAAAGCATCCCGAATAGAGCCTCACTGCCAGCAAGCCTTGAGAGCTCCGACGAGGTTATAGACTGTAATTGCTCAAATATTGCTCCATTGCTAGTAGGTTCATAGCCCTGATGGAGTTACTTGCATGTTCCCATAGTCAAGCTTTTTGTCGCACTTGCATGCGTGATATTTCAGTTATATATCATTGCTTCTTTTTTTTTGCCTTGAGATGGATATTTGGCATAACTCTTTTTCTTTTTATCTTCTTGCCTTGACTTGTAAGTAATGAAACCTACTTGGGTGCGATAATTACAATGACGCTGAAGTAGAATTTTAGATTTTTCACTAGTCATATGATCAACTAGGTGTCTCGAGTGAATTAGAGATTTATTGTGTTTGAGATATAGCAATTGATAGATTGTGGGTTAACAAGTCTCAAATAGTGAAATCACTACCCAACCATGAGTAAAGTGTCGTCACAGGGTAATATTGTAAATGAATGACCTTAGGACCTCAAAGACTTCATGTCCGAATATCTAAGAAAGGAGATGACCCTTGCTTCTCTTAAATGCAAATAGACGATAAACTTGGACAACTGCCTTGTTTTATTGATGTTGTTATATGTAATTGTCAAAACTTTTGAGAATGCAATGCACAAATTAAGAAACTATATGTAATGCAGTATTTTAAATGATATGATATGCAATGCAGAAAGTAAAACCTAGACTACACAGCCCTTAGGTATAATATCACTTAAGGTGCATGTTGTTCATAGAGTCAGACAGTGGATCTCCCTCTCTGACTTCGAGAAATTTTGAAATTGCTTCATCATTTTCAAATTGTCTAGTGTGGTTTTCCTTCTTGCTCCCAATCAATCAAGTGTGAATATACTAGGGCTAAATCATTACTCCCTTCTATAGTAGATTCTGATAATATGAAGACTTGATTGTTTGAATGACTTTGTGTATTTTCATCTTGTATAGGCTTTATTTGATACCTTAATATTACACTTTCTGGTGGACTAGAATCATGGAGTGATAAGAATTTGTAGTCATGAGAGTCTGTCTCACTTTCAATATATGTTTCATCATATGAGCTATCATCACTTATTTCTTCTTGTTCTTGCCTCTGACTCTGTTGTAGATTGACTGGTCTTCTTTGGACATTAGTTACCCTTCTTAAGCCTGGTATAAGCCTTTGTAATCTTTCTTCATCTATTTCGTTAGGTTGAGCCTGAGTTGTTTCTCGTGGTAGAAGTAGTGACAATAACCACAGATGGGATTCAGATGGTGGTGGTAAACCTGCATCTATTGCCACATTAGCCTGTACTGGTGTGTCAACAACTGCATCATTTTGTAACTTAGTGGTAGGTTCTTGCAGGAGCTGTCTCATGTCTTCTCCATCTTATTTTGCACTAGGTGATGTGGGTACCTGATTACTTGTTTGAGATGAAGATGGAAGTGCCTGTGTGGACAAATCCCTTTGTGGTATGTAGTCTGATAGTTTGCTTGGTCAATTTAGAATATCAAGGGTACGTTGTCTTGCTTCTGTGATATGTTGTACATGCTTATATCCCAATCCTTGATTCCCTGGATTATCATTAGGAACAACAGGTTCTAGTCTTCCTTGTTTTTGCAACCCAAGGCCCGTGGTACCATCATATCCATGTCTCTGGAGCATTTTGAATCCTATGGGTATTCTGGGTATCGTCATGTGATCTTCTTCTCTATATATCCAAAGGTTAACATCTTCGTTTAGGGATTATTCTTGTAAGTCACCCCATCTAATGAACATGCATGAGTTTGTGTATCTGACAATTTCTTTTCCTTTGTCCTGTTTTTGCACTGGAGTGTGAGGTTTCCCAAAGGAATTAGGAGAAAGAGACAACTGTCTCCCACTTAAAGTATTTGCAATAGAGTACTCTCCACAACCCATATCTTTTATTTGTAAGGAGGATGTTGTAGGCATATCCTTTTTTGTTTCTGTGATCTTTAATGTTTCCAATTGTGTAGTGAGAGGTGCGGCCTGATTGATAGGTACTTGATTATCCACACTGTCTTTCAGGTAATTGCAATGTTGGAATGGGTTTGGATCACCCTTTATGATGATTTCAATACCATTGTATGAGAATTTGACACATTTATGAAATGTGGATGGTATTGCTTGCATGGTGTGGATCCATGGGCGACCCAATAACATGTTATATCCTAGTTCTCTGTCCAAGACTTGAAAAGAGACCTCTGTTGTTATAGGTCCTACTTGTATAGGTAATGTTACAATGCCTTTTGATGGACATTCTTCATCATTGCAAGCCTTGATATTTATCCTTTTGGAAGAATCAATGTGAAGTTCAGAATATCCTAGTGCTTTGACCAGCTTTAAAGTACAAATGTTGAGACCGGCTCCCCCATCTATGAGTACTCTTCTAATTCTTCTCTTATGAATGTAAGCTTCCAGATGTAGTGGGTTGTTATGAAGCAGTCTATCACTATGAATATCTTGTTATGTGAATGCAATACGTGTGCCTTATGTCAGATTTCCTACCATAGACTGGAAAGCATTTTCATCTATATCTCTGTCCACTACCAAATCTTGAAGTGCTTTGTCTAGTATAGCTCTATGAGTGGGTGAAATACGCAATAGTTCGAATAATGATATCCATGTTGGAGTTTTCTTAAGTTGCTCAACAACATTGTAAGTCCCTACTGCTGGTGGTTGATTTTGTGGTATTCCTTGTAAAGTCACCTTTGATCTGCAAGTAACTATTGCACATTCTCTGTCTCTGGGAGTTATGGTGATTGTAGCGACTGTATTATTTGACTTACAAGATTTGTCTATATCATAGGCTATTTTATCAAGATTTAGGTTAAATCCCTCTTCATAGTCTTTATGTGTATGTTTGACATCCATGATGTGTTCTATGAGTTCATCTTCAAACCAACCTGAGTGAGATGGTTGATCATGCCCCCAGTCTTTGAGACAAAGATTTTTATCATCATCATACTTTGGTGCCTCTGATATCATGCAAATTTGGTTATCATATGTGTGAGTATCTTGGTATTTCTCATCTTGATCAAGTGTTTCTTGTGAATCATTGTTTGCTATATCTCCTGAGCTAATGGCATGAATAGTGTAGTCGTATGAGACCTTTGTGTAGTTAGCTGTATTGTCTTGGGTACCTGATGTGGTAGCTTTCCCTTTGTCATGCTTAGCAAAAGGGTCCTTAAAAATTGTATGATTTGTGTTTGCTGAGGTTTTATCGGTATCAATTGTGATGTCTCCTTGGTCTATCATATCTTGGACCAAGTTTTTCAATTTGTAGCAACTTGTTGTTTTGTGACCTTTAGTTCGATGATAATCGTAGAAATCAATATCATTCCACCATGTGGGTTTGAAGGGACCTGGTTCATACACTCTTACTTTAGGTAAAGTGATCATGTTTGTCTGTATTAACTTTTTGAGCGCTGACTCAATAGGTTCTCCTAGAGGTGTGTAATTTCTTCTTGGAGAATTTACCTTGGGGTATCTTGTGTTCATGTTTTGTGTAGCATTTACATTTTCTAAGGTTGTGTTATTCCCTATATGTGGATTAGATGACTGACTTGTTCCCAAAGATAAAACAGGCTGAGTTCTGTTTATCGTTCTGGCGTCTACAATACCATCATTGTCACATTTTTGTTTTTTGACCAAAAATTAGATTTGTCATTGTTGTTGGTGTTGCCATACTTAATAAGACCTTGTTCTACTAGTCCCTTCTCACATTTGAGAGCCTTTTCTGTGATTTGTTTGAATGTGGTTAAGCATTGCATTTGTATCGGATATTTAATCTTAGGAATCAAATTTTTTGTGAACATATCCACTTGCTCTATTTCTGGGATAACTATCTTTCACCTCCTATAGAGAGCCCTCCATCATTGTATGAAGGATGCAAATGTTTCATTCTCATATTGTTTAGCGGCACACAAGTCCATTAAAGTAACTAGGGTGTCAATGTTGTGTGAGAAGTTTGCAATAAATTATTCGGCTAATTCTCCCCATGATGTGATGGTTGGTGGTAAATGTGAAAACCACTCTAAAGCCGGACCTCCCAAACTTTTAGGAAATAGTCTCATTAAATAAGTATCTTCTAAGGCAACTTTTATACATGCCGTAAAAAATTATCTGATATGATCTCTAGGATCACCCTTCCCTCTATCTATCAAATTTGGGCATTTCAAAATATTGTGGGAAAGGCGACATGTATAATGTGTGATCAAATGGATACGGACGTAGATCCTGCATTGTGTAGCTTTTCTTATTGTTACCGATTTTCATGGTTGTCATTTGTTGTTGCAAATTCTGTATTGGTTGTGTCAGAATATCAGTTTGTGTCAAAGGTAGACCTTGTGTTTGTGTATGTCCCACAAAAGGATTCCTAGTTGCATAACTAGGAGGTTGTTGGAAGGTACCAAGATTATAACTTTGTGTATTGTGCATTCCACTAGGTATTGTGAAATAGGTGATATGTGAACCCATGTTTGGTTGAATTGTTCTTGTGGTATTGGCAAGACCTAGATTTGCATTTTGATGACTATATGTGGATCCCATAGAATAGGAAACTGGAGGTTGGGTTGCACTTGTTGCTTGTGTTTGAATAGGTGCCGAGACACTTGATATTATCGGTATGCTTTGTGATGGTATACTAGCATTGATCACCGAGGATGACACACTTGTTTGAAAGTTTGCATTTGCATTGACATTTGTTTGGATAGGCACGTTATGAAGAAGACTGGAGGTCATTGCTTGTATTTGTGTCATGGGTGTTGTTTGACTGTTGTCTTGACCTAAAGTTTTTCCCGATGGTAAAATCTTTGTGACATCAAAATCCTCAGGTAGTTTTGCCCCATTTTGTATTAACAATGAAAGATACTTGTCCCTATCGCTATGTATAAGTACATCTAGGATCATGAGGACATGTGGGTCTTGTTGAGCGGACTCAATTTCTTCCTTTGTCAAATGCTATTGTAATTCATTTAGGGTGGACATTGTCTGTGTACTTGAGTGTTGACCTGTTGACATCTTCATATTGCAAGTAGGGTTTACAGACTGTGTTTTGTTCGGGTCCATTATTCCTTTCGCTTTTTGTGACCTTGTGATGGGCATCTAAAATTGCTTATATGAGGGTGGTTCTATGCAAGATGACAACTTAACACTAGACTGTAGACTTAAATATGCGGTATGCAAGGCTATGCTAGACTCTCTATTGAGGATTTTGATGTGAGACCCATTGAGCATTTCTAGATTTCTCTAATGCAAGTCTTTCCATTTCTTAACTAAGTCGTTTAGCCTCAATCTCTCTATCAATTCTATAGGAAATCTTAGACTCAATGTTTATCTCGTGTATGACTCCTATATATTGAGGTGCACTTCTTCTTAAGTCCCAAGCTAAGTTAGCTAGACCATCAATGATTTCTCGTTGACTGCCATTTGGAACTAAATTAGGTTGGTCAAAGGGGAGAAAACCATCACCTGGGAGACCCATGAAGACACATGCTATGAATCTATAACTGACAATGAACATAGACATATATGAGGTTTAGATGACGACGTATATGATAATGTAACTAATATGGATGATAATGCAAAAGACTTAGGACGATAATGAGGACATAAGTGGGACTACGTAAAAGACTTAGGATGATAATGAGGACGTAAGTGGGACTATGCAAAAGACATAGAATGATAATGATGACGTAAGTGGGACTATGTAAAAGATGTAGGATGATAATGAGGATGTAAGTGGGACTATGCAAAAGATGTAGGACAATAATGAGCATGTAAGTGGGACTATGCAAGGACTATGTAAAAGACTGCCTAGGGTCACAATGGACTTTGTTTTTTGTAACTTCGTGTGTGGGACAATGTTTTGTAGTTTTCCAAATCTAAGAACAATTGCTGGTAGGTATGTATAGCTGACTGACTCAATTTTCATACAATCTCAAAAAATTCAGAGATACGTGGGATAGGGCTTGAAATAGCCCAAGGGACTGACTTAATACTGGTCTAACACAAGGATACATAAAAAGCACGGAATACAATCTTAGGCTGAAAAGTGGACACCATTCAATGAGGCCCTTATGAAATACCAAGACAAAACGAACAGATAGAGAGTCTGGCAAGACTATCTCCACTCCATGGCACACACTTCTCGGGCATGCCAGCCTCTCTTACCTCAAAGATCCGAAGAGCTTATAGTCGAGGGATTTCTGTATCATAGTGTAAGGTACATGAAGGGTATCTATGGGGTACAATCCACACTCCCATAATCACTGAATGTAGGATTTTTGGCAACTAAATTGGTTCGTAGTATTAGGTTTTGAGGGGTCCCGATCCAACGACGGATTCTCAGAGCAAGCCACTTAAGACTTTAGTTGAGCTTATTGGTGCAGGGAAGGCCCCCACATACGTCGAATTAACTCAACACTCTATCCGCCTGACCAGTATATTTATATAGTGGCTTGAAAAACCTGCTCGAGAGTACACTGGGAGAGATGATATCCCCAACACATCCCAATTTGAAGTACCTCTATGGGGTGATGAAATCCCCAGTCAAAGATACCCCTCACTACGTAGAATAAAATAAAAATTTGGATGTCATTGTCACCTTCCTCATTTCTCCCAAGACCTCGAAGGCGGGTGGAAAGTCAGTTAGTGCAACAATAGGTCCACCCCAGACACAATAAAAATTCTTTACCTTAAAAAAAAGAAAAAATGATTTAATCTAATGCAGCTTGATTCACGTTTGTTTTATAGCCCAAATTTAGGTGTTAGATATGCATGTGCATGTCCATTTTAAACACCAAATTGAAATATGAAGGCATACATGTCAATTTTAACCATTTGTTGATTTTAAGCACCAAAAGACCAAGTGTGAGATACATGCATGCCAATTTTAGCCCATGTTCATTTTAAGCACCAACCATGAAGTGTGAGATTATCCATGCATGTCCATTTTAATTGTTGTTGATTTTAAGCACCAAAAAATGAAGTGTGAGGTGATGCATGCAAAAATACTAATCTAATCCTTTCTGCAAATCCACCACAGGATGTAAACATGAGATTAGTAGTAAAATCAAACTAACAAAAAATAGAAACTCAAAATTTGATAGAAACGAATGCGTAATCCTACCTGTGCGATTGCGTGATACTTACAGATCGAATGCGTGAACCTGACAGAGTGAATGCATAATTCTGACAGAGCAAATGTGTGATGATGACTGATCGATTGCGTAGCACTAACAGGTCGATTGCGTGACAGATAAGAGACAACAACAAAAGTTAAAAAATAAAAAATAAAAGAAAACTAAACCCGATCAGGAACCAACAAAACCAATTGTGAAGCCCTAGCCAAATCTCTCATCATCCATTCAATATTGATTAGATCATATTTAACTTGATAAGAAAGAACTAAGCTGTTATATCTATCAAAGGTCAGTTGCTCTTCTGAGTCTTGTATGAATTTTTCTTCCCGGAGAACCTTTTGATAGCGTTTGGCTTCTCTTCTTTGTTGTTTCGTCCTTCTTGCACCTGAAATCCCGAACTGTACTTTTCTTGCCTTAAACTGTTATAATCAAATCATGAAATAGAAGCAATTTGATCCTAAATTAACCCAATTTGAGACAGAATTAGACAGATGAAATAACAGACGGAATAAAAGATTAGACATCAATTTTCCCTGCAATGCATAATCCGGAAAGGGCGATTGCGTGATTTGAACAGAGCAATTGCTTTACCTTGTCAGAGCGAATGCGTGACCCCGAGGGGTGAATGTGTGATGTTGTATATGCGATTGCAGGATGATGTAATCGCGATTGCGTGACGAAATATCTATTCTCAAAATCCGTACAAAATCTGTTAAAAAAAATGCAAAAATCCGTACGACTTGCAAAAATTACACAGAGAACAGAGAAGGTAAGTTAGCTGTGTTTCACATTGGGTTCACCAAAATGTGTGCAAGTAAAATTCATCTTAAAAATAAGTATTCAATTAGAATCAAAGGGAAATCACGAATCCCTATCTAATGAAAGAATTCTAACAAACAGACAATGAAATAATGCAATATCAAACAAATAGGAATTAAAATCATTCAATGAAACTCCCTATTCCAAGATTGCATATCGCTTCCATTGCTCTTCTCTTCTCTGTGGTATGATGGCTCTCAGATATTGCGCTGGTAACCTGCAAGTGACATAAAGATTCGAAGTTCATGATTATTGAAAATGGAGATTGAATGCTCAATTTATAGATTTTTGAAGAGGATTGATTGAAAGGTGGAACAGATTGATTAAGAGGTGGAACTCAGGTGAGCTCAAATGAAAATTGATAGTTGAACTGCTGATTGTAGGAGTGAAACTCAATAGATTGAATAGATTAATTGAGTCAACTGATCGAGAAAAACCTGACTGAGGGAAGAAAAAGAATGATTGGAGGAAATAAAGAGGATGACAAAGAAAACTTAATTTAGAAAAAGCTAACTGAAAGATGGAAATAGAGATTGGAGAGATAAATGATTTAATTAATTAATTTAGCACGTGCTTGCATTTAGATTTAGATTATCAATTTAATCTTTGCATGAGATTTATTCAAATAATTGAATTTATTTTAATTCAATTTAGTATTTGAATATTTTTAGAACTTGACTTTGATTTTCAATTTGATCTTTGAAATCATGCACATGTAATCGAATTTGGAAGAAATTAGAAGAAATAAGAAATTAAATGAAATTAGAATTTAGGGATTTGGAAATGGAAGAATTAATTAACTAATTAAATAATTTAAAGAAACTATTTAATTATTTAGAAATGGACTTTAATTAAATAATACAGATTACTTAAATTAAAGGATTAAATCATAATTAATTAAATAATTAATATTTAATTAATATTTAGAAGAGGGTTGAATAATTAGATGATTAGAGATAGAAATTGAGAATTAATCAATTTAAATAATAAAGATTATTTAAATTTGGGGAATTAATTAGAATTAATTAAATAATAATATTTAATTAATATTTAGAAAATGATTAAAATGATTAAATGATGATAGAATAAGAAATAGAATAATTAGTAAGATTATGAGGAAATATGAGATTAGAAGAATAAGATTAAATAACTTATTTAAATAATTAAATAATTATTTAATCAATTAGAGGAATAAGTAGTACATGATCAATGAGACATTTTTACATGTCTACAATGAACACTTTATGTGTACATCATTCGTATGGGTGCTTGCTATCTTCATCCTATATATCCGATTTCATTTTTGTTATTGTAAGAAATTTAATGTTGCGTGCAGAATAACATTTTTTTGGCTTCATGGTTACATTTTATTCTATGGTATCACTGACTGATCTTTCTCTGCTCGTCTTAAGGTTGGGTTTCATTTCAGAACATTTGGCTGGCACTACTCACGAGGTTGATCATTTGTTTTGTGTTGCATTAGGGGTGGTGTTGTCCATATATTCATTTATGTGATTGAATTTTCGCTGATGCTATGCATTCGAGTGTCTCATCATTGGGGGGTGGTGCATTATATGGTTCTAAATGTATCTATGTGGGCACTCCTTTCGAGGTTGAGCACTTTGTTTGTATTGCATTAGGGGTGGTGTTGTCCACATATTGATTATGTGGTTGCATTTTCGCTGATGCTATGCATTTGAGTGTGTCATCATTGGGGGGTGGTATCATTCGTGTGTCTCATCATTGGGGGGTGGTGTCTTCTATGGTTATGAATGGCTTTTGCTTGGCCTACTTTTCTTATGGTTACTCCATGCAGATTTGTATTTGTTTCATTTAGGTAGGGATTTTTGGTATCTATATTGGTAGTCTCTTTTCTGTTCCCCCGTACTTGGGTATTTTGGGTTGTACATTTGCAAGTGAACTTTTGTCATAATGAATAAGTTTATTGTTTCTCCAAGTTGTGCCTATGCAATTATGCTGGAACATTGCCTGATCTCGTGGTGTCTTGCTTTGGCTTCTTCTTGGTTGGTCGTATCTTGAGAGTATTGTGTTTTAATTATAAATTTTGTTGGTCGATTCTCTCGGCTCGTGTGGGAGGTCGAACATCTCTGTTAGGAAATATTTGTTATGATGTCATTAGATATGAGGTTCGGCCTATTTATGTTTCAGGATTATGAGCTCTACGACATTGCTATTCTCTGTGTTTCTTTCTTTTGTCACTTTTTCATACTGAAGCTCATGTTTTTCATGCATTGGATGATGAGAAACTTGGGTGAGTTTTTATCTGGTTCCTTCAGATGTTGGTTATGCAGTTTGGTAGGTGGTGGGTAAATCTTGGCTGGTGGAGAATGCAGGTTTTAACATATCTAAAGTGGTTTCTTGTTTTCTTATTGTTTACATGGATTCTTCTATGGCTACTCATATGGTTTAGACTCTGGCTGATTCCTTCTTGGTCTCAACATCCTACTCTTCTCTTGATTTGGACTATGCTATGTATTTTTACAGTCTTGATTATGGCTTGCTCTCTTACACTAGTTTCATGTCTTTTAATAAGTTTCTTGCTAATAGATGGATTGGAGAGTTGGTTTTTGTAGCCAAGTGCAGACTATTTGGTGATTGTTTTTGATGGTACAATTTTGCGACTTCAATTGTTCTGCGATCATGTTCCTCCTCCTTATTTTGCTGCTGCTCTCGACGTGTTCTATGGATTTACTCTATCTTGGACAATTGGGTGGTTGGTTCTATTTCTCCTTGGCTGATGATGTGATCCTTCTTCTTCTGCACTTCTGGAGGAAAGTCCATGTTCATGTTTTTTGAGGCATGAGCTTAACCTCTTATTTGTAATTATGTGGGCTAGTCAATGTGGGGGAGGGGCTTTTTTTTTGGTTCGTTTTGGATAGGGGTGGGTCTATTATCATGTATTGGGTTATTCTTCTGGTTTTTTCATATGGGTTTTTGGTCAAGGGCTACAACCAGAGGTTTTCTTTGCTCGGTTCTTTCCTGCTGGTATGCCCGTCCGAACTAGGCTTTTGTAAACTTTTATATATATATATTAATTTAATTATTCAGTGGCTTTGCCACTTTTAACAAAAAAAAAAGAATTGGTTTAAAATATGATAAAAATATTTTTCATTTTTAAATTAACAAAATACATAGAATAAATGAAGGATTGGCTTATAAAAAATGATTTTTAGTTTATTTATTTTTATTACAATTTCTAAAATTATAATGTTTAATGATACTAAAAAACAATATATAAGCGATTGTTGAATGATTCTAAAAATACAAAAATTAATTTTAGTGTAATTGCTATCTATTATGATGTACAATATATTAGTCTATTTTCAGCAATATATCCTTATTAAAAAAATAATAAAAGTATCACTATTTTATATTATTATTGAATCCTTGTTAATATTAATAAAATTTGGGTAGTGATATTATTGAATTGGAAAAAATAAACTTTGGATAAGCATATTTCATAGATAAGATTGAACCCAAAAATCATCTATATGTAGAGATATTGTTAATTTCCAACCATTATTGGTATAGAAATTAACATGTAGAAATTCTAATAATATTGATTTATATTTTATTGAAATTTGTAAAAAATATTAATTATATATTTCTTAATTTAATTTTTTTAGCAAACTAAAAGAAAACAAAAATATTTATTAATTAAAAAACTATTCTATTTTACTTTCAAAAAATTATCAAATTCATTAATATTTTTACTTTTCATGTCAATTTTTAATAATTGTTTAGTTAATTTTTTATGATAATTTTTTCACTTTTCATGTTAATTTTTTTTTTTGCTTGATAAAAGGCCGAGGCCAGAGAGATTTTATTAATAAAAGATAATTACAACTCCATTCAGTGTGGGCACTGGTAGGAAAGAATGGAGGGAAGAAAACCTCCGGTCTAGCCCAGATCCATCAATGGATCAGAGAACTAATGCTAGAGATAGCTAAAATAAGGGACATGATACAAGGATCCCTGGAAAATACATCCATGAGGATCTACAAGAGAATACTTTAGAAACATCTGCAATTTCCATAGTGTTGCAAGTCACCCCTACTCTGATAATGATAACCTCGATTGTAAATGACAACTCAAATCTTTACCTGAATTCTTAAATGCCTGGTATGGATATGACCAATCCCCTATTTTGCACAAGAACCTCATTACACCTTCAACCCAGCTCAATGTTAGAATAAATACAATAATTTCAAACTCAACGGAGAAAATAGCTTGGGACATATCTATCTAGCAAATTCTCTCAGCAGGTATCCACACCATGGAGTCGGGGGAATACCTGCCAGAAATTTCCAACCCGTCATACCATCATAATACCACAAAAATAGTTAGCCAACACAAGATATCCCTATCCATAATGCTCAGCTTATGCCGGAGTCTTTTCATGTTAATTTTTTAAAATAATTGTTTAGTTAAATTTTTATGATGAATAATGTATTTTCATATTTAATAAAATGAATTACAATTTTTAAAAATCAATGTTTTTCCTAGCCTTATTTATGGATAAGATTTTTATTTCTTTTTAAGAATAATTTATGATGGGAAAATTATTTTGATTGGTTGGAAGTTATTTTTTATGATTTTTATTCTTAAAATAAAATTGAATTGGAGAAAAAAGAGAGTTAGAAATCAACCAACAAGATCTCTATATAATAATCTTGTTCTTTCTCTCTCATATTTTTATAATTTTTATTTTTAAAATATATTTTAATTGAAGAAAAAAGAGAGTTAGAAATCAATTAACCAACTCTATTAGGTCTCTTATAATGAATGTGACAACAACCTCATCTTCTCTAATAATGAATGTGGCAACAACCTCTTCATCTCAAATAATTCATCTATATCTTACTATCGGTGTAACCCTTTGTAATACTCACCAAAATACCCTAGAGAAATATAATCAACTAACATGCAAATGGAGATACTTAAAAAAAACCATTAACCAATGCAACATATATAACTCAATAATAATTTACATTCATTTAATCATTCACTAACCATTCATGTAATATACATAAATCATGATCATAAGAATATAATACACGAGTGGAAATAAATAACATCTCATCATCTAACATTCCCTAGGGTATCTCAATGCCATTACTAAAAATCAATACACCAACATCATAGATTATCATCACATTCTAACATCTTCTAAACTCTAACATCCATTCCTAACATTTATTCCTTCCTATAACATAAGGATGTTAGACACAATGCACCACTGAGAGGGGCAGAGAATCAATGGTTCTCAAACTTTTCCCTTTAACTATCCTATGTGAGTATATCGGTTAACAGATCTAACTGAATTTAGACTTACTAATTAGAAGGGAGACTAACACAAATGCACTCACACATAAAGGGGACATCACATAGCACCAACATATACGAGGAAAACTCAAGATGGGAAAAACCTCGGTGAGAAATGTTGCTAGAGTCTACTGCTCCAATCCAACCTCATAATGAATCTCTAATTACAATGTTTAGGGCACCAACCCCTGATTTTAGGGCACCAACCCAAGGAGATACAACCCCTGCACCGAGCTACAACTCAGTGATATACAATGAGTATATTCAAATACAAAAGTAATAGTCTTGTTACAAATGGATTTTGTAACTCATCTGCAAATCTCTTTGTTGGATCTTCTATCTAGTTCACTATCAATTCTCTGCTAATCCTCACATTGTTGTGACCTTACTCTCTATTGTACTCTTGTCAGTTCAGCCTCTTCTCCTCTTCTGGTTCTGCTCTCTGTTGGTTCTGCACTTTATTGGTTCTCTCTTCTCTTTGCTACACCACTACTCTCCACTGGTACTTTCTTCTTCCAATTTTCTATTTTCCTTCTCTATAATATTCTGCACTTCTTCTCTACCGGTTTGACCTCAGTTGGTTCACTCCTCTATTAGACTCAATGGCTGACTGTCAGTAGCTTCACTGATACTGGTTGAACACTTCAACCTTGTTCTTCCTCACACTCAGTCTCTTCTCCTTTTTCTTGATGAGCACTTGCCTGATTTCTTCTCACATGCAGCAACACCCTCTCATTCAGCGACAACCTTCAACGATTTTGGCTTGCATATTTATAAATTGGTTTTCCCACCAAAAACCAATTCAAACTTCAGGTGGTTAGGGTTTCCTCATCGACTTTGAGGCAAACCAAAACCAATCAGATCTCATCCGATTTGATCACCTAGATTGATGAACTATAACTCATCAATCATCCCGCCATTGTCATGCATTCCTAATCACACCTTCTATTTTTGGCAATTTGCTTTTGACCTGTCAGCTGATTTCTTGGTCGATCACTAAGATAGGTTTTGCAGTTTCCTTCACCTGCCTCTATTTCCTCAATCAAACTAAGTTGGATCTTTGTTGTCCTCTTGACCTCAAGCCACAAACCTCTGCAGAGCATCCTGTGAATCTCGCAATCGACATAAATGTCGACCTGTCACCATCTACCTCACCGCTTGATACTTCACTGACTCAACATCCCAACCTGTGCACACATGCCACTTCACCTCCATGTGGCCTATGTGTCGGCATCCACCTTTGCTAGGTTGGTTATGTCGATCTAGATAAGATCATAGTGATGGACTTGTAAAGCACTGAGAGGGGGGGGGGTGAATCAATGACACCAAAAACAAAACTACGTTAAACACTGACTGGTAGAAATACTTAACAAGTTTGTTAAACAATATGCATGCAATCCAAAATGATATAACAACATCCACAATAAGTATAGCATCCACCATAACACAAATGTTTATACATGGAAAACCCAAATAGGTAAAAACCACGGTGAGATGGGACTCACAAGTTAACTATCTGGAGTAATAGATAACTAACCAGTTAAGGTCTACAAAGTACTCTGCTAGGAGTGAATCCTGTTAAAGATCCCAAAGATTAGTTAAAAGCTATACCCTGTAAAGAGTAACCTCGGTGGAGGATTTGTGAATCCAAACTAATGGATCACCTGGTTAGAGGATTTGTACAATAAAGCTTGTTAGAGATTACCCAGTTAGGGGATTTGACTGTTGCAATGATTAGAAAACAAAAGGTAGTGTGATCTATTAATAACACAACTTGCTTGGATAGATCCCTTTCTACGCACTCAACACTTCTTTACCATCATACTCTGCAACTTAATACTTCTACCTTTGCACATAACATATCTCCTTCGCTCATGCAAAATAATTCATTGTGATGTCAATATATAGACATTTAGATTTCATGTCGGCCTCTAGTAATCATATCACAATTACCTAGATGTAGTGTATCTGGTCAAACAATCATAACGCATCACAAAAATACAGCCAAAACTTGTTAGTAAGGATAAATCATCATGACTAGTGATAACTCATCACATAATCAATGAATACCGATTGGAACAATCAATACCGGTTGGAGTTAAACATATAAATCATTTATCCTTTGATGCTCCTTTGATAATCTCTGCTGGATCTTCATGTTGATGCTGAGTTAAGTATAATCATTGGTTGTCTCCATGCATATACTAGTTGTCACCATGTACCAGTTAGATATAAACCTCTAGTATATTGGTTGTAGAATAAACAAATTTGAAGTCACACCAGTAGACAATATGAACATATGTGTGTGTATGTGTTTCATCAATGACAACATATGATGAAGTTAATCATTACAATCATCATCAAGTCAACACACTAACCAACTCCATTACCAGATTGTTTTGCTGGTTTGCTAATCCTGTCGGTTAAACCCTTAACCGATCTGCTTTCAATCTTGCACTCTTCTTCTCTTCCAGTGGAACTCTCAACCAGTTAGCACTCTTGCTAACCTACCGTATGCACATCTTCATCAGATGGGAGTCTTCTGCATCTGCACTTTGTCTGCATTATCAATGGACATACATACCGGTAAACACCTTGATGACACAATGTCACCACCCTTCAACTATTTCCATCTAAGGCATCTCCATGCCTGTTACACTCTCTATCTACAGTTGCTCAGCCTTTCCTTCTTCATCATCAGCCCAGACCATATCTCAACTGGTTTGTCAAAGTGATAAACCCATTAGAATTCATTTGTTCTGGCAGCTCAACATGCCTTCTCTATCGGTCCAGTGCATATCCCTATTTTTTTGCACTTGAGGCATTCCTTTGATTCACCGATAGATCTGGTGTGAGCCTTCAAACACCTGCCTTTACCTCTTCTTCCTTATCTCACAAAACTATGATGCACACTATGCATAATAGGAGATAAGCTCCACTTACCAGTAGTAGTGAGTCCTTGTCATTTGCATCCTGTAATGCACTCATGTGGTTTCCCTGTTTGTGCAACATAACTTCAAATAGGCACATGTGATCCAGTGTGGGCACATTCATTGTCAATCATCTCTTCACATGGTGACTACATCTTTATCTGGTGGGAGTCCTATTATTTTTCACCCACACAACATATCGGTGACATGTACATCCTTCACCTCCTATGTTGATGTGATTTAGGTAACATTCTATCTTTTCATCACAAACAACAACTCAAGCACCTCGCTCATCCTGCTTGTATACTGGTCATAAGCTTGCTAGTTGGCAACTACTCACTATCAACACAACTCTTACCAGTTGACATCCTTTCCTTTCTAGTGATAGACTATATCGGTAACATGTCCATTTCATCCACACAAGTCAAACACTCTTGTGTACCAGTGACTCTAGTGATCCTTCCTCTGAATGACATTCTCTTCCTTACCGGTGACCTGCAACACTAGTTGACATCCATGACTACACATCAATTATAGTCCCATACTGGTTGTCCTTCTATACCAGTTGACATCAATGACAACACAGTGCCAACAATCTCCCCCTTTGATATTGATGTCAACACACGTAGTATCTGACATACTACATATCTCTCTCCCCCTTTGTGTGATCCAATTCTCACACATGTAGTATGTGGTATACTACAAAATATTTCTCTCCCTTTGACAACAATGGCAAAGGGCATCATCAGGATATCACTCCTCCTTGTATCTACCAAGCATTGACAAAAAAATGTCTCCCCTTTTTCTTTACCAGATGCATCTCCTCTTTTGATACCAATTGGTTCAATTTCTCAAGTTACAACTCTTGAGATGGAGGACTCAACCATCAACTGACACTAATTGTGCATGTAAATGTAATACAAATTATTAAAGCACTCAATTTGCAGAAGGATGTGTCAATGAATACTACTCACTTGCCAATCAGACTGCACACCTCCCATTTGATCCCAAATTTCTTTAGAATCAAGTGTGATTGTACTATGAATACAACCAGCCAAATGAGGCATAGATACCCTTAACCATGAAATTCTCCTAGGTATTCCTACAAAAATTTCCACCATCTGTAGTTTAGGTAGTTAGTACACTCACAAGTTCAAGCATGTCGGATCTGCTTTATAAGCACTCGTACTCCCCCTGAGTCATACATCTCAGGTCCACAATGCAGGTTAGATCCAATACTAGGGCTCCAATCAACTCCATATACCAGTTGAGTTGAGTTGTGCATATGTGATCATCTGATGATCTTTTAGCTCCATCATATCCACCACAACCTACGACATGATCCTGGATCTTCATAATGCCATACAATGTCATCATCATGCCATAAATTAAACTGTTTAGCACAAAACATGCATGCCTGCATGATCAACAACCGAGCCAACATTTATCATTCAGGTTTTTAACAACATCACCTGAGACATAAATTCCCATTTCATGTTACGAGGGCTAATGCAATGATCTCCAACCTCATTGTCTTTCATAACCTGCAAGTAACTATTTAGCAATCATGCCGGTAACATCCTGCACATATCGATTTCTTGTACCGGTCCATCATCACTACTGGAGCACCTTCCTGTAACTCCTGATATTTTGTGTCACTGTGCATCTGATTTCAATTGATAATCTTCATCCATTGATACATGCAGTAGTGATCCAGCACCGATTTGTAGGTGTGTAGCCAAGGTAGTCTCTACACACACTTACCTTCTCATTTCCTTCTTCATACTGGCAGCAACTTGTTCTTTCAAATGTCCTTCACTGAGGGGATGAATGATAAATTCAGTGTACTACTCCCCCTTAGGTCCCGCATCTCCTTTAATCCTTAGGAGATGTCACCTGTGCATTGAATGCATAGTGCCGGTCCATGGTTGTATCTTCATGCTTCTTTCTCCATACCTGCTTGGTCACATTCTTCTTCCTATTTTCAGTCTTGGGAGCAAGTCTCACCTTCTTTTGCTGATGGGTCCTTACATTTCTGGATTCTGCATCACAACCGGAAGCACTGCCATAGTAGCACACAATATCCATCCCAACTTCATGATTAGGGAACCTTTTAATATGCCGATTTGACCATCTTCTTCTGGTCATGTTACTGTAACCGGCTACCAGAACTGATGGACCTCTTGCTCCTACAGGGACATTTCTTCTTTGACTCTGTTGAACACTATATTTGAAATAAAAAAAAAATCTTCCCAAAGGTGTGAAAACTAAAAGATTATCGACCAAAATATCATATCGAGCATCTCAAAAGGAGTTTCACCGAAAGAATGCTTTCATCGAAATAGAGCATGATGTGTAAAGCACTACGTAAAGATGTCTTCGGTGGAATATCACTTTCGATAAATGAAGGAAGCCGCTCATCGATACTCCAAGTTTCATCGAAAAGTGAAAAGCAAAAAGTGATTTCGAGGAGATACAATTGCCGAAGAAATTCAAAAAGCATTCATCGAAATGCAAATCTCATCGATAACATTCTATCGAACAAAAATAGAGGGGTTTTATCGATAAAGGGGATATCGAAGAAAAAAGACTTTCGAAGAGCTTGCATGAACTTTCACCGAAGAATAGAACTCATCGAAATATGATTTCGATGAAACTTGCGAATGACTTATCGAAAGAAAGTTCATCGAGGAAAAGATGATTTCGATGAGACTTGAAAATGGTTTTTCGACATGGGCTATTCACCGATGAAGTGATATCAAGGAAAGTGAGCTTTCGATGAAAGATCAAAGTATTCGGCCGAAGACAAGGGTTTCATCCAAAACTCGATTTACGATCATTTCAGTTGAATAATACTTCCCGCGAAAGAGTTAAAAGCCCAAGTGAGGAATGTCACATCTGCAATTAAGTTTAAACATTTGAATAGCCGTTATAGATGCAGAGACATTAACTGTGCACAAGTTGCCCATGCAATTATAGATGAACTGACTGAATCTTCATAAGAACCAGATTGATGCCAAGAGACTGAAAGTTGCAAGGAATTTGTTGAAGCTCGTGAACGACAATCAGAAGAGTTAGACAATTCTCCAAGTAAGTTTGATTTCTCATATTTGCTGAAATTATGGAACCTTCTTCTTCTTCTGAAAAGAGTAGAAAAGGGAAAGAATTAAACCCTGAAGAGAAGCCCAAAAGGCAGAAAAAGGAAGGTAGAGCTTTGACTCAGGATTTGCTGGACTAGTGCCCGACATCCAGTGTGAGGTCTAAAAAGATCAAGAGTGAAGAAGAAGGATTGGAGGATAGGTTTGAACATCTAGGAGACATATGGACAGAAATCAGAGGACATGAGTTGTTCTTGTTTAGTTACAAGAGAAGGGATGCTCCTGAGCCCATAAGTAACCTATGGAAGAAAAACTTAGGGAAATTGGTAGTCCCGAATGTATTTGTGGATGTTGAATTAATGAAAGCTCTGGTAGATTGCTATTATCCAAGAACCAAAACCATATGTGACTACCGAGGGAATCCCTTGGTGGTGATTAACAAACAGACTATTGATATGGTATTTGATCTAGACTGGGAAGTAGAAGAGAATATCGATATGCAGAAGCTGTCGTGAGAATTCTTTAGCTTGGAAAACATCTACAGGACATGGAGATTACCCATTCACTAGCCGAAAGTGGGCGGGTCCTTTGTTCCATTCAGCAAAAATGACAAGGTGCCATTTGATGTCAACCAATTCCATCCGTATTTTAAGTATACATATTATGCTGCAGCCCAAGTGTTAGGCTTAGAGGCTCATCCTCTCATGGATATTGGGGTTATGGTTCTATGTGCTGATTTACAATCGAAAGACCCTAGGTCATTTGATTATGCCACTTATGTTGCAGATGCCCTAAATCATGGGTTGGAAAAGTTGAAAGGAGACCATGTGAATATCCATTTCTCATTGTACTCTTTATTGATGCACATTATTCTTTATTGTGGACAAGAAATCAATTTCTGGTCAGATGATTTCTGCATCAGAGCTTATGATAAGAATGGTTTGAAGAAACCAGTTCAGTTATGGGTTTCTACATGGGATCAAAGATTCATGAACAACCAATACTGGCACTTTCAGGAATATTTTGTGAAACCCCTTAGTGTGGCCTTTGGACAACATAGAGATTATACTTTGTCCCCTGAAATTAAGAGATTCCTCAGGCCAAAAGACTTCTCTTTAGAGTCCCAGATTGATCACAACTGGGGTGATTGGTATTGCCACAATAATCATACAGAAATCAGGGTATTTGGGTATGAAGGAAAGCCATACATGCTTCCAATTACCGTACCAAACAGGGTGGCTAGCCTGGAGATTGTGAGACAATTATCTACTGTCAGTACCAAACATCTTACGGATTTTGGTAAACAATCCATTGTTCCAGGGTTATTGGTTTTTTCTGATTTTATTGTTAAAAGTTCAAAAAGATATCATTTACTTCAAAATAAATTAGATTATTATGGCATGACTCTCGGTGATCCTAGAGAGAACTTTGATCCTGAGGGATATATAAGAGTTGCCAGGGCATCACAAAAACTAAAAGCTGGAATACATGTGGCTAAAATGCCAGATGACTTAATCAAGAACCTTGAAAGGGAAGAGGCCAGGGTTTTGAGAGAAAGAAGCGAAATGACTTGGGAAGCCTTCAAATGGAAAAGAGCAAGGGGGATGGTGGATGGAGACTTGCTTGGAAACCTCCAAGACCCTTTGGAGATAGCTAAAAGGCTACTTCAACATGAAGTAGAGATTATGCATAGAGTGCCCCCACAGTTCCTTCATTTTATCAATACTGAAAAGGATAGTCAACCACTGGCTCACATGTCACCGAAATCAGCTACTAGTAGCATCCCTGCTGACTCTCCTAGAGAAGATTATCCCCCCGGTTTTGAAGCAGAGGTGGATGTGGACACTGGTGAATTCAACATTAAAGATGTAGTTGACATAAGGATGACAGAGCATGAGGACTTTGTTGCTGATGACGGATTCGCCTCTTTGAGGGAATTCCTTTCATTCTTGTACCAGTATAAAGGGGCCCATGTGAAACGAAGCATGGCTGGAAGACCAGAAGAAGAACAGATGAAGAGACTACAGGATGAAATCGATACCCTCATGAAAGATATGACCCCTGAGAAAGGGAGGAAAATATTAAAAGAGGCTGGTGTTATCATCTTTTTTGGTTGGGACATAAATTCAGCACTTCTGTTTGACGGATTCTTGAAGAAACAGGACTTGAATCAACAAGTGTTGCCTCAAGAGGTAGATAAATTGTTCCTAGGCTCCAGGTATGATCCTGATCAAAAGGCTCTCCTACAATGGGCATTATATCCGAAGGGAAAAAGGCCAATTATTGTGGATATCGAAGAAACCTTTGGACACCTCATGATTCATCAGGTTGGAAAGACTGACCCTAGGGTCACTGCAAAGTTGAACCTGGATGTAGCCAAATTAAATATGGATCAGACATAGTTTTTGGTTAGGGAAAATATTACCTATAAAGGCTTGTATGAAAAGTCTAAAGAGGAGAACCAAAAGTTACAAACGAAAATATTACAACTTGAGACAGGGACTCCCTTGAATGAATATGCCTCATATCCCACAGGACAGAGCTTGGATGATGTTTCTGATGCTCTATATTGGAAGTATCAAGCAGATAAGGCTACCAAACAGGTAAATAATATCCAGCAAAAGATGGATAAACTGGTTAACGACATCATTGAACACCGATTCAACACCATGCTTATACATGTCGAACATTACTGGAGGGTGTACACTGGAACCATAAAAGCATTAAGAGAGCATGAAAGGTTAAAAGCACGATTGCATGAGGTAATAAGTAGTGTTGATATGATGACGCCAGAGGAGAAGGCTGAAGGGACTTCATATATAGAAGATCATGTTAAATTCGAAGATATGCTAAAGCGAGATCTTAAAGAATTGGATGATGGGAGCCCTATTGGAATGCCCTCGTTCTATAAAGAAGGAGGAGTAATGTCTATGGAAGATTTGCGGAATGAGCTTGTAAACATCAAGGATCGGGCTCTGTCAAGATTGGACCGAAGCAAAGACATGGCCCCTACCGTCAACCAGATGATCTTCGAATACCTTTCACAAGGAGAAGAATTGAAGAAACAGAGTGTTAAGATCAAGATTTTCAAAGAAGATGATTATATTCATCATTTAGGAATTCTTAATCTCTTTTTACTTAAGTTTGTTAGGAATATTCAAATTAACAATTAGTATTTTGAAAAGACACGTCTTTTCATAAATGACTTTTGCTCTCATATATATGTGAGAGAGGTTTTTGTAATATGGTAACAATAGACACATAGGAACAAGATAGCAATGTATGCCAACCTGTAAGTTTTCTGTTATACAAATTTTGATGGAATACATGCTATGATCAGTTGTTTTTCTTTGCGCATGTGTTGTGGATTATTTCATTTGTTTTGGCAATCGCTTGTGATATTATCTAAAGAGATAAGGTTATTCATATTCTTGGAATGAAATTTATGTTGTATGTTATAAGGTTGAAATAAAAGTTTTGCTTGCGAATTATAATTGTTCTTCATAGTACTTACTTGAATGGTCCCTTAAAGGTAGGGTTAAATTCATTCAAGCAACTTATGATATAAGCATTCAATTGATCTCAAAAGAAATAATAACTGACAGGTCCATAAAGGGGTGGGTTAAAAAACTGTCTCACAGGTTCGCACAGTAAGTCCTAAAGAAAATATAATGACTCTGTAGCCCAAACAGCGAAGAAGGCACTGGTTATTTACAGATTACACTTATCACCATATTCATCATATGTCATTTTAAAGCAACAGGAGTAACTAAGTAGGGAGCATAAATCGAATAGCTTCTATAACAACAATCTTGAACTCATCTGCTATGTCTCCATCCTAGGAATTTATGCCATCCTGAGATAGGAGGAAACCAGATCAAGACAATTAATCTGCTATAAAAGCACCGGTCATTAAAGACAACTGGTGAATAGGTATACCCGCCTAGGTCCTGCAGAGCCTGAAGTGAGAGAGTTAACAACTAAATAGGTTCACTCTATAAGTTGGCCAAGTCAATTGGAAAGTTTGACCATAGGAGTTGGCATTTCCTTAGAACCTATCCAATCTGTTGATTTGAGACCCAACAGACTCCATGCAGGTCTCTGACTTCCATATGCTTTGTATCCATTTCTAAGTTGATCATAGCTTCTATACCGACTTCCATATGACTGCAGGTCCTCCTTCCTGCATTCATAACTTCTATGGCCAAATCTATTGCAGTTATAACAAATAATATTTGCATACCGGGAGAGGGGACATGCATGTATCTATTCCTTGATACATTTTTCTTATTTGCATGATATCTATGAGATCCTAGATTATTCCTTCTAGATCTCTTTCTACATTCTGCTGCCCTATGGCCATGACCATTACATGCAAAACAATAACCAGAGAAGGATGGCATATGACTTACAAAATTATTCTGCCATGCATGAGGAGATCTTACCGATCTAGCATCTCCATTTCTCCCTTTTTGAGAGTGGATCCTGGGTTGTCCATTATTTGCATTTCCTCCATCTGATCTCTTCTTCTCCCACACTTGTCTTGACATGTGGGTGGTAGCATTTCTTTGTCCTCTATTGGTAGGGTTCTTCTTTGTTGTCTTCTCATGTTCTTGCTTCCGGTAAAGTTGTCTTCTCCCATTTTCCATTTTCCTTTGGGATCTGCATTGTTCCTCCTTTTGGCACCACTGATCTTCATTCTTGTTTGCAAGTCTTCACCGGTTGTAGTTAGATCAACCTTCTTCTGAGGAGCATTTATAATTGTGAAGGTTTGTCCCTTGTTTTCTCCATTTGAGGAGACAAACAAAGTGTCTTTGTGGGGGACATTCTTGCTGGTGGAGCATTCACCGACACCACTTCCTAAAACTTCAGTGTCCTTGGCATGCTTTTGCTTTTTCAACATTTTGTCCAAGGCATCACTGCTGCTATCAAATCAAATTCTTACCTTGAGCTCATCCTGATACTTCTCAAGGTCATTTCAGAGAACCTCCATTTCTCAAAGCAGCTGTTGATATTCTTTATTCTTGACTTCTAGCTCAGATGCTAGATTATTACACCTGCACACTTTGGTGTCTTCTTGTTGAGGCTTCAACTCTGAGATACATTTCTCAGATTGTTCAAGGCATCTGATCAACCAGTTCTGCTCCACAATAGCAACATTCTTGAATAGCTTGTATTCATTTCTTACTCTACTGAGTTCTTCAAGTGCATTTACAAGCTCTCCTTCAAGATCAACTTCTACATCCTCTTCTTCTTCACCTTCACTATCATTGCCAAACACATCTTGCCGGTAGGAGTGATCTGCATGATCAATCTTAGTGTGTATCTCTCATCTTTTGATTCTTGAGCCATGAAGAGGTGGGTTCCTTCTTCATCATTGTTGCGGCAGCTAGCTAATCTTCTTTCATCATTTGTAGATACATGAGATGCATTTCTCATCCTATCTTCACAAAATGGTTTTGCAGTAGTAGGCTCATTTCCATAGAGCTTCTTCAATCTGTCCCATAAATTTTTTGTCGATCTGCATCTATCCACCTATGAGGAAACATCATCAGATAAACTATAGAGTATAGCCTTCATTGCTATATCATTACATTGGTTTCTTCTCTCTGCATCTGAATCAGTGGGAGCACTGACTTTACTAGGGCAGCCATTTACAAAAAACATCCACACATCAAACCCTAGGGAGGACGAGTAAACTTCCATTCTGCAACTCCAAATGGAATAGTTTGAACCATCAAATACCGGAGTAGGGATTGACACTAAACAGACCACTGTGTCCTTAATCCATAATCTACCCAAGCTATAGAAAGCTTATCAAATGAGAACCTAAGGCTTTGATACCAATTGTTAAACACAATACACCACTAAGAGGGGGGGAGAATCAGTGGTTCTCAAACTTTTCCCTTTAACTATCCTATGTGAGTATACCGATTAACAGATCTAACTGAATTCAGACTTACCGGTTAGAAGGGAGACTAACACAAATGCACTCACACATAAAGGGGACATCACATAACACCAACATATATGAGGAAAAACCAAGATGAAAAAAACCTCAATGAGAAATGTTGCTGGAGTCTACTGCTCCAATCTAGCCTCACAATGAATCTTTGATTGCAATGTTTAGGGCACTAACCCAAGGAGCACCAAACCCTGATTTAGGGCACCAACCCAAGGAGATACAACCCCTGCACCAAGCTACAACTCAGTGATCTACAATGAGTATATTTAAATACAAAAGTAATAGTCTTGTTACAAATGGATTTTGTAACTCATTTGCAAATCTCTCTACTGGATCGTCTATCCAGTTCACTGTCGGTTCTCTGCTAATCCTCACACTGCTATGACCTTACTCTCTACTGCACTCTTGCCGGTTCAGCCTCTTCTCCTTCTCTTCTGGTTCTACTCTTTGTTGGTTTTGCACTTTACCGATTCTCTCTTCTCTCTGCTACACCGCTGCTCTCCACTGATACTTTCTTCTGACAGTTTTCAAAATTTCCTTCTCTGCAATCTTCTACACTTCTTCTCTATCGGTTTGACCTCAGCTGGTTCACTCCTCTATCAGACTCAATGGCTGACTGTTAGTAGCTTCACTGATACCAGTTGAACACTTCAACCTTGTTCTTCCTCACACTTAGTCTCTTCTCCTTCTTCTTGATGAACACTTGCCTGGTTTCTTCTCACATGCAGCAACACCCTATCATTCAGCGTCCTTCAACGATTTTGGTTTGCATATTTATAAACTAGTTTTCCTGCCAAAAACCAATTCAAACTTCAAGCGGTTAGGGTTTCCTCATCAACCTCGAGGCAAACCAAAACAAATCAGATCTCATCTGATCTAATCACCTATATTGATGAATTGTAACTAATCAATCAATCCCGCCATTATTGTGCCTTCTTGATAACGCCTTCTATTTTTGGCAGTCTGCTTTTGACCTGTTAGCTGATTTCTTGGTTGATCACCAAGATAGGTTTACAGTTTCCTTCACCTGCCTTGATTTCCTCAATCAGAATGAGTTGGATCTCTGTTGTCCTCCTGACCTCGAGCCGCAAACCTTTACAGTGCATCCCGTGAATCTCGCAATCAACATAAATGTCTATTTGTCACCATCTACCTCACTGCTTGATACTCCATTGAATCAACATCCCAACCTATGCATACATGCCACTTTACCTCCACGCGGCCTCTGTGTCGGCATCCACCTTTTCTAGGTTGGTTATGTCGATCTAGACAAGATCACCAGCCAACTCCATTACTGGGTTCTTTTACCAGTTTGCTAACCCTGTCGGTTAAACCCTTAACCGGTCTGCTTTCAATCTTGCACTCTGCTTCTCTTCTGGTGGAACTCTCAACCGGTCAGCACTCTTTCTAACCTATCGTATGCACATCTTCATCAGATGGGAGTCTTCTACATCTGCACTTTGTCTGCATTACCAGTGGACATACATACCAATAAACACCTTGATGACACAATGTCACCATCCTTCAACTATTTCCATCTGAGGCATCTGTATGCCGGTTACACTCTCTATCTGCAGTTGTTTAACCTTTCCTTCTTCATCATCAGCTCGAACCATATCTCAACTAGTTTGTCAAATTGAAAAACCCATCACAATTCATCTGTTCCAGCAGCTCAGCATGCCTTCTCTATCGGTCCAGTGCATATCCCTAATTTCATGCACTTGAGGCATTCCTTTGATTCACCGGTAGATCCGGTGTGAGCCTTCAAACACTTGCCTTTACCTCTTCTTCCTTATCTCATAGAACTATGATGCACACTATGCATAATAGGAGATAAGGTCCACTTACTGGTGGTAGTGAATCCTTGTCATCTACATCTTGTAATGCACTCATGTGGTTTCCCTGTTTGTGCAACATAACTTCAAACAGGCACATGTGATCCATTATAGGCACATTCATTGCCATTCATCTCTTCACATGGTGACTACATCTTTATCTGGCGGGAGTCCCGTTGTTTTGCATCTACACAACATATCGGTGACATATACATCCTTCACCTCCTATGTTGATGTGAATTAGGTAACATTCTACCTCTTCATCACAAACAACAACTCAAGCACCTCACTCATCTTGCTTGTATACTGGTCATAAGCTTGCTAGTTGGAAACTACTCATTATCAACACAACTCTTACCAGTTGACATCCTTTCCTTATCGGTGATAGATTATACTGATAACTTGTCCATTTCATCCACACAAGTCAAACACTAACTTGTGTACTAGTGACTCCAGTGATCATTCCTCTGAATGACATTCTCTTCCTTACCGGTGACCTGCAACACTAGTTGACATCCATGACTGCACATCAATTATACTCCCAAACCGGTTGTCCTTCTATACCGGTTGACATCAATGACAACACAATTCCAACAAAGGAATCACTCCTTTATTTGAGTTATCATGAATATATCTCATAATGATCTATTCCCCATTTACTTCTTTTTAGATTAATTTTAAACACCAATTCCAAATGGTCCTAATCCCATTATTTACACTACATACTATACTGTCATTGTTTCAAATACTAACATCACTTATAACACATATAGTTCATTTCCACCATTAATATCAACCATACATTCCATCATAATACCAAATGCATATACCATAGCCAAGAGACAACAACTTTAAGAGAAAGCCTTTGGATATGATACTAATGCCATAATCATTATCATTGAAGGTAATAATCTCTTTACATGACATAACCTACAAGAGTATCTGTCATCCTCTAGTAAGTTTACATTATCATTTACATCAAGGTACATAGTGTCCAATCTACAAATACAACTATCTCATGAATCTTACAATTATAAATGCCACATGAATCATATTATAACATTGGCTTACATTCTAACAAAGTATACAACAATCTACTCCAATAATTCCATCTATAAGCTGAAGAGATAAAGGATCCATATCCTCACACATGAGCATCCAGCGAAGAACATCCCAATGGAAGAAGGCATCAAACCACCCGACTATATAGAACCAATACGGAACCACCCCCCATGCTATGGAGAATGACACAAGGTCCCACACACACTCTAGACCTAGGCTGACACCTAACAACCAAAGGATAACAACATAAGGATAACCATAACCAAAAACAACTGCATGAACAATAATCCAAATCACATCATGAGGCTAAATAAAAAGCATAAAACTCTTAGAGGAAAATCAACAACCATGGCATAAGGAACAAGGACACATGTAGGGAAGAGTGTCATCACATGCTATCCTCACAAAGAAGGGAAATAAACTACAAAATCTCCACCCGACACTACGAGATCTTGTTTTGTCACCCTAATAAACAAGCAGAACTGTATCAACCTATGAGAGAATCAAGGGAGTTTGGTTTATCGTCTCCACGGTCTTCCCAAGCTCATCTCGAGTCGCCACTCAAGGGATATGAGGTGGCGCACCAAAAGATAATTTTATTATCTTGTTTAGATGAACCCTATTTACCCAACCCATCTAATTAATTACTATGATTATCACTTATTTAAATCAAGAAAACTTTCAATGTGTTCCTAGTGTTCTAGACTCTAACCATCCTTACAAGGAGCCTCTTAGCAACCTATCTTTCATGACCTTGATCATCACTTGAAAGTCCACTCCCCCTATCCATGTTCCAATACCTTAGGGTAACCACATACATAAAGATAAGAAGGAGGCTCATACAAATATACTTCACAAATAACATCCATTGAAGGATACACATAGCTATGCACATCCAATCAATAGCCAAAAGCCATAATGCCAAAGCATAAGATATATTCAAGAGCCTCATAAAATAATCAAAATTAGGAGCAAGGCATAATCCCTCTTTCTCATCCATATCAACACAACCTCTCCAACAAGGCACAAATAATCTTGTTGGAGCCATAACAATGCATTCCTCCACAACAAGGTAATAACCATCTTGTTGGAACAAAAATCATAATAAGATATCACTTTTTAACAACTTAACAACTCAGGGAATCACAAGGATACCAAATGCAACCTTTGTTATGAAGAACAAACTAAAAAAAAAACCATGTCAAACTAGAAAAAGGCAGCAAATAATGAGATTGGACAAACCAACACATTTAAAAAATTTGTAGCACATGTACCAGAAACTATAGTGCATATGAAAGATAAAACAACACATATAATCAGTCTGACAATGCATGCACGCAACACTGTAGCGCATTTACCCATTTGTGCAATTCTTTGACATTGCAAACTAGTGTATTTGCCCATTAGAGTACTGCATATACATGTTTCTATAGAGCTTATAAATAAATCTGCAACGCATTCGCTTAGAAGAATAGTGCATTCATCAATTCAACACATTTGCTATGAGGTTTAGCACATTTGATAAACAGACTCAGAAAATGGAAACCAAAATTCACGATAAAGTCCAGAAAACATTAAGTATAGAAATTGATGTGAATAACCAACCTGGATCGGGCACGTCATGGCACCAAAACCAAGAAATACAAACTTATAGGAATGATCCAACATAGAGGACAATATGAACATCCCAGAACAATCATGGGAACCTATTGGCAAGGGACATTGAATTCATGTTGAGATGTTGTCATTGATGGAAATTCATATCAAATTTGGTATCCACAGTTTATAATTCATTCATTCTGGAAGATTGATTGAGTTCGATGAGATTCAGTGACAAGAACAGGGTATTTGACAGAGTGTACAGTTTTGGTTGGCAGATTATCTTAGTTAAGTATTGTGCTTTCTAGATTTTGGGGAAAGTTTGTAGATATGTAATATGCCTTATTACAGGATTATGGTCTCTGGTGATAAGTTTTGTGCAAGTTAAAAGATCCGGTAATCATGTTTTTCCCAAGAATAGTGCATATCTATGGTAATGTGTGGTGATTCTGTTTGCAGATCTTGTGGAACAATTTTGGTGATTGATTACGTGTTGAGGTTGATGAGTTGTCATGTGGGAAGCATGTGGACATTTTGTTTTGGTCCGTATATGCATTGGAGATGGAATTGAGCTGACTTGTGAACATGTTTCATATTTTGTGTCGTGTTCTTGAAGCCGACATGGTGATGACCTAAATCGATGATGCAGATATATAAGACAGGTTTATACAATCATTTTTTAGATTAATGGATATATGTGAAGTGTGTATGAGTGATTTTGTGTAGCTTCTCATGCGGATGGTGAAGATTTGAGCTCCAGTATAATGCAAATTATGAAAACAAACTAGAGTTGCAGAGCAGTGTAAGAATATGTTTTTTGTGCTTAACCAGAACTCTACTCGGGAATTTGTTGATATTATTTCATAGTTCAAACTACATTGTAATCTCTTACAAACATTTTGTAAGGTAGTGAGCCTTCTAGGGTTTTAACCCTTACTTGTAATTGAGTAGTGAGCTCTACGCAGTGTGCCTGAATGTATGTGAATTCCCCTTATATAATATTTCTATACTTTTAGCAGAGTTTATTAATATTATGGGTTTGAATTTTACTGTGGTTTTTCCCTTAACCAGGTTTCCATGTAAAAATATTAGTGTTATGGTGTTGTTGATCTTTACTTTGTGTTTTTGCACTTTACTTCTTTTCATATGCATTAAGTGGTTTAAAGATCAGATTGTTAAAATCAGAAATTGTAGAACACTAATTCACCCCCACTCTTAGTGTTTATTGACTCCAATAATTAGTATCATAGTTTAGTTCCTCAGAAGAAGCCTAACAACTTCATGTTGATCTGGGAAGGTGAATCAATGGACTTCAGTAATCTTAGATAGAAGCTGGTTGTTGTTCTTGAGGATCTTGATCATGCATAGGATGAAAATTGACAAGTAAAAGAAAATCTTAAAAATGCTAAGGAATACATTGAGACATTAAAAGACTAGCTGAACAAGTCAAGGGAAAATAGAAAGGAACTTGTTGATAAGCTGAAGGAGAAAGAAAGTCAAAGCATTGATGAAGAAGCCTTGAAAGAAAAGAAAAAAGAATGTGAGAGACTTGCCAGAACTAATATAGTCTAGAAAAATGAGATCGAAGCTATTGTGATGAAATTGAAAAAGAAGATTGAAGAAAGGAAGGAAAATGAAGAAAAGATTGCTCAATCCCTGAAAGACAAATCTGAAGAATGTTGCAGACTTGTAGATGAAATTGAACAGTTGAAGAATGATCTACAAGTTGCTAGATAACATGAGGAAGATCTTGGTAAGTAGATCCTACTTCTCAAATTTGATCTTCATGCTGCAAATGAATATAAGGATAAGTTCAAGACCAGTTTAGCCAAACTAGATGAAATGGTTACAAGTTAGAAGAATCCAAATGACACGCAAGGTCTTGGTTTTGAGAAAGGTGAAATCTCCAAGTCAGCTCAATAGAAGAACAATTCAAGAAGGCCTTTGGTAAGACAACCTAATTCTCATAAATTCAATGGTAATTGCTTTGTTTGCAATGAATTTGGTCATATGGCTAGTTAATGCAGAAATAAGATGATCAATAATGGTTCATCTTTTACCGGTCAATGTTTCAAATGCCACAAATATGGTCATAAGTCAAATGTATGCAAAACTATGATGAATAACTTTTAGAATAGGAGAAATGTTAGATGTTATGCATGTGGAATGTTTGGACATGTTGCTAACCAATGCAGAATGAGAAAAAATCATATGAAATTCAGGCCTATGCAAGGAAACATTGTTTTCTATGCATGCAATACATCCAGTCACATTGCTAAGTATTGCAGAAGTAGAAACATGAATAGGAGAGGTCTAAAAAAAAGTTGAAGATCTCACTGAGAGCATGGTGATATCAAAAGAGCTTGTCCAGAAAGCTAGAGAGAAAAACATTACCACTAAAGAGTAATCAATAAGAGTGAATAAGGAACCGATAGAAGTCCCTAAGCCTAAAGCTAGAATCATCAACTAAGCCATTCAGTGATGTGCAGAAGAAGAAATTAGTCGGATTTGTAGTTGTTGATGATGAAGAGATTGAATCAGATGAGGCAGTAAGAGAAGTAAAGGCAAAATCTCCTAAGGCAACCAAGGTCTCTAAGGAGAAACCATCCGACAGAACAAGGCCCAACAAGAAATCCAAATCTAAGCTTGACGAGGCATTGAGGTCAGGAAAACTACAAGGTAATTACAATATTGTGCCTCCTATTAGATTAGAGAAAATTGTTAATTCAACTATTAAGGATGGAAATTTGAAACCACTGTCTGAATGGTATGAATTTTTTTATGAAAATGGGAAGAGATCATTAGAAGAAGCCATAGTTGAACATATGAATGTATATAGTAAATCATTGATAGAGTTATCATCTATAATTTCAAAAAGTTTGTATGAAATTTTAAATGCTAGAAGACATACGACAAATAAATTAGATGAGAGACTAAAGGAGTATGTATTAGTTAACTTATGTTCTGGAATTTCTAAAGAAGAGATAGCCAAAATACTCAAGCTAGCAAATAATGAATTCAAAAGCAAGCACATAGTTAATAAGATCATGTTTAGGAAAGTTGATGAGTTAGTAGAGGACACTGAGACAATTTTGAAGAAAATTTTGACAAAAAACCAATATGAAGTGAATCCAGCAGATGCACAAGTTAACTCCAATTTGGAAGTGCAAGCACATGATGATACTTTTATTTCAGAAGTACAAGATGTGTAGTCAGTTAAATTGGAAGAAGTTAAGGTTGAGGAAGTAGCTAAGGATGAAACAAAGGATACAGGAATAGAAACAAAAAATCCTCCGATCAACGATTAGAAGGCACCTACACAGAATGTTGAACCAGAAAAGGTGCAGGTTAAAATTAAAGTTAAAGTTGAAACCAAAGCAAGAGACATTGCCAAGGAAACAAAAGGAAAACAAGAAATAGATGATTCTGAATTTATTTAAGGACCAATCAATCTTGCCTCCTTGTCTCCCTTTCAAAAGCTTCAGTTTGTATCTTTTGCACAGACAAAGGCTAGTGAGGATCTATTAAAATCTCACATCGAGGATAGTTTGCTATTAGCTATGGCATCTAACATTTTGGAGAATCTTATGCCATCATTTTGAAAAGATCCCTCTAATACCTCATCTAGTAATTTGAAAAGTTTGATTGATTCTGTAAATATTCATTTTGAATCTTTTGAGAAATCTGTAGAGGAGAAAGCTCAAAGTGAGTTGAATGCAAAGAGGATTTGCACCTTAAAGAAAATGATTTTGAATGATAGAGCCACATTGGCTAATTGTGTGAAGATTGTGCAGGATACATTAATTGAAGGTGGTAACCTGTATAAATCATGTCTTTCATTAAATAAATTCACTGCTGATATTGAGAAGTAGTCTCAAGTTTTCAAGGATCAGTTGGAAAGCATGTCTTAGTCAATTGATCCTTTGACAAATTCTTTGAGCAGTCATGAAAATCAGGTGATATCACTCCTTAATAAAATCAAAATTTTGAATCATGATAAGGAGCAGATAATAGGCATAATTGGAGAGATTAGGAGTCTCATTACTCCTAAATTGGACATAATGCTTACCACTCTTCCAGATGCTCAGAATGCTCTCAAGGTAGATGAACTGGAAGACTTGAAGACCGTAGAAGCACAATCTTACCTTTTCAAAGGATTTATAATGGTTATTGAGAATCTGCAAAAGGGTTGGGAAAATTACTTGAACATATTGAAGAATTTTTATATAGATGTCTTTAAGTTTTTATGAATTAAGTCTATACATATGTGTATAATATTCTTTGGGATGAAATTTTGGGTTTTGATATCTTACCTCTACCATTGATGTCAAAGGGGGAGTGTATAGGAGTGAAAAATGTTGATCTAAGGTGGAGTTCCTTAATTATTTGATTCTTTGGAATCCGGTGATCATATTTTTAGTTGCAGTGTATATATTTTGGTTTTGGTTCAACACTTAGTCATTTTTCACTAAGTGTTGCCATCAATGCCAAAGGGGGAGATTATTGGCAAGAGACACTGAATGCATGTTGAGATGTTGTCATTGATGGCAAATCATATCAGATTTGGTATCTGTAGTTTATAATTCATTCATTCCAATTGATTGATTGAGTTTGGTGAGATCCGGTGAGAAGAACAGGGTATTCGACAAAGTGTACATTTGGTTGGCGGATTATTTTGGTTAAGTATTGTGCTTTGCAGATTTTGGGGAAAGTTTGTAGATATGTAATATTCCTTATTCTAGGATTGTGGCCTTCGGTAATAAGTTTTGTGCAAGTTAGAAGATCGGGTAATCATGTTTGTGGCAAGAACAGTGCATATCTATGGTAACACATGGTGATTCTATTTGTGGATCTTGCAGATTGATTTTGGTGATTGATTATGTGTTCGAGGTTGATGAGGTATCATGTGGGAAGCGCATGGACATTTTGTTTTGGTCTGCATATGCATTGGAGATGGAATTGAACCGACTTGTGAACATATTTCATATTTTGTGTCGTGTTCTTGAAGCCAACATGGTGATGACCTAAATTGGTGATGCAGATATATAAGATAGATTTATACGATAATTTTTGAGATCAATGGATATGTGTGAAGTGTGTATGAGCGATTTTGTGTAGCTTCTCATGTGAATGATGAATATTTGAGCTCTGGTATAATGCAGATTATCAGAACAGAGAAGAGTTGTATATAAATGAAAGAATATGTATTTTGTGCTTAATTAGAACTATATTCAGGCATTTGTTGATGTTATTTCATAGTTCAAAGTACATTGTATTTTCTTAAAAACATTTTGTAAGGTTGTATCCCTTACTTATAATTGAGTAGTGAGCTCTAGGCAATGTGCTTAAATGCACGTGCATTCCTCTCATGTAATATTTCTATACATTTAGTAGAGTATATTAATATTGTGGGTTTGAATCCCATCGTGGTTTTTCCCTTAACCGAGTTTCCACATAAAAATCTTGGTGTTATGGTGTTGCTGATATTTGTTATGTTTCTGCATTTCTTTTCATATGCATTAAGTGGTTTAAAGATCATATTGTTAAAATTAAATATTACAGAACACTGATTCACCCCCCTCTCAGTGTTCATTGATTCCAACAGAACTATCCTCTGACACATACAAGAGGTAATACGATAGCCCCTATAAAAAAACAACAAGGTACTTATCCAAAAATAAGTTGGTAGATGATAAATCCAAAATGCATTAATCAACAATAAGCCAAAAATACTCCAAACTATTCCAGGCATACATCAAATAGAGAACATGGATCTCTTGACAATCACAGGAAATACGACAAAGCCATACACGATGATGCATCAGGAAATATAGCCATAAGAATACAATACTCCCAAATATTTCTTAGAAAAATTTATAATTAAATCTTTTAACAATTCCAAACTCCCCATTCCCATAGACAATCTTTTAATAGACAATCTTTTTCAAAAGCAAAAATACCAAGAAAGTAAAAATCTCCAACCTGGAATATTGATGTTATGGAAAATGAATTCGGCGAAGCACAAATCCAATCCAAAATCTAGCCAAATCAAAGTGAAGCTCCTAGAAATCAAAATCTTCAATAATATAAAAATTCTCTAGCAAGCCAACCCACGAAAAAGCTCACAAAGCCAAACAAATACAATTCCATTCAAAACTATGAAATTTGTTGGTCAAGCCAAAAATCATAGGAAATATAACATTTCATAACTACCATACCCCAAAATCAAGGTAGAAAAATATTAAATAATATTATTTAAATTACCCAAACCTCTCAACCGATCTTAAAATAGGGTAGGTAGAGTAAATAATAATTTAATAACCCAAATGGGTAAAAAGAGATTAAATAATAAGAACAACCCAATAATAAAATAAACCATGGGCATAATATATAAATACCCAATTAAATATAAAGCCACAAAACATAATAACATAAAATCAATAATAATTAAACAATAAATATCAAATAATAATAAATCCAATAAATCAAAGCTTAATAAACATTAATCAAAATAACATTAATAAATATCAATCCTCAACAATAAATTGTCCAATAATCATTAAATATCAAAATTATACATTAAATTAATTTTGATATTAATAATTATATGAATCAATTATTAATTAATTAATTAATCATAATACTACAAGGCAACTCGACATAGGGTCGAACAACACATTACAAGATGCCAACAAGACGACTCATGCCAAGACAATAGACTCACAAGGGCATCAACTTAAGAAAAGAGTGTGTAGAAGGAACTCATGTCACCTCCAATCAGCTTGCCATTGAGATTAAGACACCTCAAACCTATGAGACCAAGTGGGGTCGATGTCTAGTACCTGCAATCCTGCAACCACCAATATCTAGAAGACAACATATGCATTGCATATTGTGTGTGTGAAAAAGTGAAAAGAGGTCCGATAGATGCAAGCACAACACTTCAATTAAGTCATTACATATATGGTTAGTAAATCAGTAATCAATAAATAATAAACCATAACAAAGCGATTAATTGCCTTCTAAAAGATGCGAGTATAAGATTGCTCTCAGATTTTTATAAGCAATACCAGTGACTAGACTACACCAAGATGAAGGATTGAATCTATATGATATGAGATATTAAGCTAAAATGAATGCAAGATGGATGAAAGATTCAAGCAATAACGAATTCAAGCAATAATAGAATAAACTAAATATGGATGCAAATAATCTAAAAAAACACAATGTATTCAATGACTCCAGAGCAAAATCAGCGTAATAATAATCTCCAAGTGTGTTCTCAAAAATCTCTGGGGTGTTTTGAATGAGAGATGAAGGCTGAATTTATAGAGAATTACAAAAAAAGCTCAATTTAGGATTAATTGAAATAATTGAGAAATTAGGTTCAGTTAACCTTGAGATAGATTCCAATTATAGTTTAATTGAAATGCATCTAAATTAGAAGTTCAAGTTGCATTAGAAATAAGATTTAGTTAATTCCATGCACTTGTGATAAAAATAGATAATTCTTTGATTTATTCAAGAAAAGAGTCTTTTAATGCAACTGAACTTCTTTTTTCGAAAAGCTTTGAGTTCCAATTTTAGAGAATGATCAATAATTCAATTAATTGCTTTTCCAATTTGAAGTTCTAAATTTAGAAGAAGAAATAATATCTCAAGTTTGATTTCTCTCTCAATTCAATTATTTTATTTTATTTTCAATTTAACTCTTGCTTTGTAATTAATTCTTCTTTTATAATAAATTAATTCATTTTTTGCATGATTAAATGACAAATTTATTAATTAATTAAATATGCTAGGATATTTAATAAATTAAAATAGGATAATTGATTAAAAATGATATTCTTGGAATGATTCAATTAATTAAATAAATATTTAATTAATATTGAGTAAAGAATTAATAATGTGCTCAAAATTGATTTAATTGCCTTTGGTTAGGACCTTGGTGATGTTGTCGAGATTAGGGGCCCATGGTTTAGATGACCATTTTTAGGGTATTACATTTGCTCCTCTTTGAATTAATGTGCGAGCAGTGCGTTGGTTCAAAGAATAGTTGATGTCTAGGAGATGCCAGTTTTGAACTTGATTGATCACGAACCAGATGAAGAGCAAGGTGTTTAGCTTGATTTGAAGCGATGAAGCTGAACATAGTCTAATTAAAGCAATACCGATCCCGAACTTGATTGAAATAGGAACGATAGAGAGCAAAGATACCAAACTTGAACTTGATTGATCAAGAAGCGGATCTTACTGATCTAGAACTTGATTGATCTAGACGCAGCAAGCGAAGATAAAATCGATCTTGAACTTGATGGATCAAGACATGATGAGCGAAGATAAACTGTCCAGCTTGATTTGATGCGAAGAAACTGAACACCTGCTTAGATTGAGCGTGTGATCGAAGATACTCTTTAAAATTTTGATTGAGTTTAAATGAATAATCAACTTGATGTAAAGCGATGAAACTGATTAACTTTAAGAGATTGATTCAGATGAAGACAAATATCATCTTGATTTGAAGCGATGAAACTGATATGCCCCTAGAGATTAATTCAATTCAGATGATCGAGAGATCTCAACTTGATGTGAAGCGATGAAGCTGAGATGCCCCTTAGCAATAAGAATTTGTTTGATTTTTTTTATTTGAAAAATATTTTTGCTCGACTTTGATGAAGATTTGAAAATTTTCTCGACTTTGAAGAAGTGAGGTCATAAGGTCACGAGTATGCCCCCCTTGGGAGCGAAATCGAAAGATAGCGAGGGTACATGATTATAGGTAATTTTTGGCGATGATAACTATTTCAGCACAAATGATTCAGAGGAATTTTTGAAATTTGGCGTTGATTGATGAAGTTGAGTGCAAAGTTGATGTGTAGAATAAAATTGAGATTCAACGTTGACTCATGAGAAATTGAGCGCAATTTGAAGAAAGAATGAGCATTTGATGAAAAAGCGCTAAGTAGTCCAAATTTTGTGAAATTGACTAGCAAAATGATCTCTAATTTCAATTTCGATCCTGAAAATGGAATCAGAACGAGCGAATTAGCTAAGGGTACAATTTTCATGTCCATCGGAGCAAATTGAAAAATTAGGGTTTTGGCTATATAAGGGGTAAAAGTGCCATTTTCAAGTCATTTTAACCTTCCAAGTTTGAAAATTCAAAAAGCCTTTTGCGAAGAAAATGGTGGTCCCCACTCGTAAGCATCGATTCGAGTGCCAAAGATGACATAATCGACCTCAGGACTATGAGCCAGGGGCAAGTGATCGATCTTAAGTCTGTTAGTCATTTCAATTTTGAATTTTTTTATTGATTTTTCAAGTTTTTGGCATGTTGAAGTTGGGCTTTCACGTTTTGTCGTGCGAGACAGGATCCTGTCTCATACAACAAACTGTTTAAGTTTGTTTTTTCATTTAGAGGCATTAGTTTTGTCGTTCTAAGCTCACCCTTGTATCATACGACAACATTCATAAGAGACCATTTTGTTGTCCGAAGTCTATTCTTGTATCGTATGGGAGTCTTTTGTCATACGAGGCCTATTCCTGACTCGTACGAGTTTCTGCCCTTCTGTGTTTTATCGTTTGGAAAACAGTGAGCATTTTTTGAAGGTTCAAACTTGAAATTTTGACTTGGAAATTGACGTAGTTGAATTTGTGTGATGTTTTGCTTCTCTTGTAGGCTTATTTGGAATGTTTTCTGATGCTTTGTTGTTTGATTTTTTTGCAAGTTCATTTGCCTCATGTTCTTTTCAGATGCGTCTATCCACCTACTATGACTTTAGTTTGGCAGTTGTCAGATGTTGAGCAGGCACATATTGATTTGTGCTGTTTCACCCACCTTCTTAGGTTACCCGATATCTGTGTGAATCACGGGATGCTCACAATGTTAGTAGAGAGATTTCATTATGACATAACACCTTCCCTTTGCCAGTTGGGGAGATGACCATCACTCTCTAGGACATTTACAGGATTCTCCATATCCCTTTTGCTAGGGGTAAGGTAGATTATGATGCAGTGCATCTTCCTGGATTATAGGCTGTCAGACGTGTATTCAGGGATCCAGATATCTTGACATGTTCTATCAGTTGGGACATTATGATGAGTAGGTATAGTGAGGATTTTCCTCTAGCTTGTGTTATAGCAGGGTTTATCGGCTGTTTTCTTATACCGGATAGAGGACAACAAGGATTCCTTTGTGGATGGGGCATGATGCTGGAGAGGCTTGTTGAGACCCCTCAGAGACTAGGCTGGGGTTCTTGTATATTGGCCCACATGTATCGCGAGATGCATGAGATTGTTTATCGAGAGGGGAAGAGCATGGTTATAGGAGTCTTGATCTTACAGGTATGGGCTTGGGAGCACCTCCTAGTTTATAAGCCGATTGTAGATGATGACAGAGAGCCTGGTCAGCCTATTGTGTATAGATATTTAGGATATGTCATGTAGCCCCATCTGGGCAAGACTGATTTTTGGTGACGATAGTTAGATGACTTGATAGCTGTGGTATGGAGACCTTATAGGGGTTTAGAGCCATGTGATGACTATTTAGATCTATTTGTTATGTGCCCACTCATTGGCAGTTCATAGACTGTGGTGGAGCGATTCGTGGTATCTCGAGTGATGAGGCAGTGTGGTAGGCCTCAGGGGATCTCATAGGAGTTCACAACATGCACAAGATATGCTGATGAGGAGAGGTAGGCATAGGAACTGAGGTTATCTTATGCCTTGGGTATGCAGGAGGTGACTAGTTTGTAGCTACTCCGGTGGGACTATATGGATGACATTGCAGATGCAAGGGTATTGCCCGAGTACAAGGATTGGTTCCAATAGCATCCATTCCCTAGATTTAAAGATCTAGCAGAGTAGGCACCTCATATTGAGGAGATTGAGGATGATGCCCCCGCACAAGGACAAGGACAGAGACACAGACAGGGACAGAGAGCTGAGGCTCCGAGGCGAACAAGTGGCGATCTTGGTGCTAGCAGTAGTAGGGTTCCAACTGGAGTTAGACAACAGAGGGGTGAGGGTGGATCCCTAGGTAGTGTTGGTGTTGGGTTGGGTGGAGGTGAGGAGGAGCAAGTAGCTCCTAGACAGATCCGACAGAGGCAGGAGGAGCAGGGTGGAGTCGGAGGTGGAGATGGGGGTGGAGAGCCTGCGAGAGAGCAGGGGGCCGACGCAACACAGTCGATGCGAGCATGTCTAGCGGATCTACAGTCATAGTTGACAGTGGCACAGACTCAGCTGGTGGAGTGAGACCGACAGCTAGCAGAGCTTAGAACAGAGAGAGATCGTTAGGTCTCAGAGATGAGAGCAGAGAGGAGGCCAGAGACAGATGCTTTGGGGCAGGAGGTTTTGCACCAGACCAGTCGGGTGACTTGCAGCTTATAGCATAGCTGTTCCTGTAGTGTAGCAGGTTGTACTGTACTCCCAGTATATGGCATGATCAGAGGGAACTCAGGCACTCATCAGGATCCTGGTCAGCAAGCTCCACCTCCTCCACCAGGAGATGAGGGAGAGGCCGAGAGCTAGATATTCTTTTTGTAGCTCTAAGATTTTTTGTAGACACACCCATTTTTTGTAGCCTATACAATTCTTGCTTTGATGGGAGTTTGTATATGTTAGTTGACATCATTTTGTACTCTAAGACTTGATATATATATATATATGAGATCTGATTTGACTTCATTGTACTTGTGTTGATTCGATTATGAGATGCTTTCTATATGCTTTATTCTATATGTATGCTTTTTCATTATGGATTTATGTAATGTAGATGAATATGAATGTTTGTTTTTGTTTCTTTTCATATGCAAATAAATGAATGCAAATGAGTAATGAGCAATGCAAATTTTTTTTTTTCTCTATGCAATAAGATGAATGCGAATGAGTAATAATGAAATGTATGAATCTATATAAGATGCTTATGTATGTAGCTAACATCTCAATATACAAGTACTCAATCAGAGAAACGATGAAAAAGAGACCAATTAGCTAAGAAATGATGATGCATCCAACTCTCATTCAGAATATAAAGAGATTATTACCATACCAAAATCACTCTAAATTCACAAAATACCAAATGAAATGCAAAATGAGATGCAAAATGAAATGCAACCTAAACCTAGTCACTGGATTTAAAATGCTTAAGTTTCATCACTGAGCATAACAAACATAACAGGCAGATCAGAGTTCCTTTCTTTTCATATACAATATTAATTATATTGTCCACAATGACCCTTTCTTCATTCATATCCTTGGACAGATTTCACAGGGACCCGAATTGCATGTTAAAGAAATTCACTCAAAACAGACAAAGAAATGATGGGAACCTCTCTGTAGCATACAAGTAAGCAGAGTCGAGGTACGTGCGGTGATTTCACCTTATTGTGAAGGCTCTTATCATAGACACCCATCTTATTCGATGTTTCTAGATCACCAGAATCATTCCTACAAGCAGAAAACAAAGAAAATATTATGCCCCCAATCCTTGCTCCTCTTAGTCAAGACAGATTTCCTCGAGTTACTCAGAGGGATAATAATAAAAAATCAATATAAAAGACAACATAGAAAGTAAATTTTAATTCATAGCTCAAACTTTTTAGTGATTGTTTTCAATTTTGTTGTTTGCTTGTGTACTCAGTGATAAAATTATTCGGTAGTTAGGAGATAGGTAACTGACTCAGAGTGGACGACCAGGTTTCACTGACGGAAAGATGACTTGGTTGATACTGCTTAGGATATGTAAATTGCTTTGTCAATTAACCCAAGACTAGGACATTAATCAGTTTCAAGCCATGGAGGTTCCAATGAACCAGGATGTCACAAAAGTGACTGAAATATATGTACAAGCGATAATAAAGATACATGAAAGCAGGAAATGCCAACCTTGTGTTGATAGATGGAGCGTAGAGTACAAGAGGTGCCTGTTTACCAAGTTTTCACTACTTGGCAAAGATTCATCATTTTTTTTAACCAAGGTGTCTGTTTACCAGGTTTTCACCAGGGCATTTTTTTCTTTTTCTTTTTTTTCAGGACTTTTTATTATTTTTATGAGTTTTTTCAGGACATTTTCAGTTGTATAGGTACCTGGAGCAGAGAATGCTAAGTGAAGAATTTCTTCAAATGGATGGTGTTAATCGGTTCATGGAGCTTTTCTCCTTCCGATGTTGAGAGCTGATAGGCACCAGAGCCAAATATTGCAGTAACGATGTAGGTACCCAGCCAGTTGGGTTCAAACTTCCCTTTGTTGTCTCAAAACTATTGATTTTTAGGATTTTCTCTCAGAACTAGGTCACCAACCTAAAATTCTCTTTGTCGAACCTTCTTGTTATATCCTCTAGACATTCTCTTTTGATATACTCTGAGATGATCAAATGCCACTTGCCGACGCTCATCCAACAATTCAAGTTCTTGTAATCTAGATATTCTATAGTCTTCATTAGTAACAAGACCTTGCAAAGAAACTCTTAGATATGGTATTTCTACTTCAGTAGGTAATACTGCTTCAGATCCATACACCAAAGAGAAAGGTGTAGCCCCAATAGGTGTTCTGATACTTGTTTTGTAAGCCCATAATGCATGATTGAGTTGCATTTGCCAATCCTTCCCAGATTTGTTCACTGTTATGTGCAAGATAGTCAGTAGGTTTTTGTTAGATGCCTCAGCTTGTCCATTACCTTTGGGGTAATATACAAATGGCCATTGTTGTCTAATTTTGAATTTCTCACAGAGCTCATCCAGATCTTTATTCTTGAATTGTCCTCCACTATTAGTCATGATGGACGAAGGTATCCCATACCTGCAAATGATATAATTTAGAATGAACAAAGCTACTTGTTTGCCGGTTGCTTTGATGAGCGGAACCACTTCTACCCACTTAGTGAAATACTCAGTGGCCGTTATGATAAATTTATGTCCATTAGATGATGCAGGATAGATCTAACCAATGAGATCAAAGACCCATTGCTAGAAAGGCCAATGTGTGATGAAGGGTATGGGATCCCTTGCTGGAGCATGTATGAGATTTCCATGTAGCTGACATTTTTTACAAGTTTTAGAAAACTTTATATCATCCTTCTCCATGTCTGGCCAGTAGTAGCCAGCCCTTAGTAGTTTCTGAGCTAAATTAAGACCATTCAAATGAGATCCACAAATACCTTCATGGAATTTCGATAATGCATGTTTAGACTCTTCAGTTTCTAGACACCTAAGCAATGTACCATCCAAACTTCGCTTAAACAAATCATTTGCAATGATGACATACCATGAAGCATTTTGAGTTAAGTTCCTTTTCTCATTACAGGTAAGATTTTCAGGGATAATTTGGTCTCGTAGATAAGAGTAAATGTGGATGTATCGGGATGAGTCATGCCCAATAATAGAACAAACTATTTGGGTCTCAGGAGAATCATAGGCAGGGTAATGTAACTCTTCCATCAGGAATTCAAAGCAAAAATTGGATTCTTGTAACTCAGGTATACACGCCAAGGTGGCCATAGCATTCGCTGCTCTGTTTGCTGATCTGGGGATCTATTGGAATGATACAAAAGAAAAATGTTTCTTAAGGTCATCTATCATTCTCTTATAAGGCATTAGTTTCTCATCTCGAGTCTGGTATGCACCATTGATTTGATTGATGATCAACTGAGAATCTCCATAGATGTGTAATTCTACAACCTTCCATTCTATAGCTAGCTCTATCCCATTTACCGAAGCTTCATATTCTGCAATGTTGTTTGTGCAAAGGAACATAATATTATAAGACTTTGGGATTGAATACTTCTGAGGAGTAATAAATAGTATTCCAGCACTGGAACCGTTTTGAGTAAAAGACCCATCAAAGAACATCTTCCAGGGTTGTTGAGTAAGGTGCATTATTGATTCATCTGGAAAATCTATATGCAATGGTTGAGTGTCTTCAAGTGGAGCTTCAACAAGTTGATCTGCAATTACCTATCCTTTTATGGCTTTGCGTTCCACATACTCAATATAAAACTCTATAAGGATCATGACCCATTTTGCCAATCTTCCTGTAAGTGTTGCTTTGTTGAGAAGATATTTGAGCGGATCAATTTTAGCCACCAACTTGACTGAATGTGCTAACATGTAGTGTCTCAATTTTTGTGATGCAAAGACTAATGCCAAGCATGCTTTTTCTATTATAGTGTAGTTCATTTCATAAGACACCAATGTTCTATTGATGTAATAGATAGCTCATTCCTTTTTATTGTCATCCTGTTGTGCCAGAAGTGCCCCCACTGATGAATCAGTTGCCGATATGTATAAGATCAATAGTTTATCCTGAATTGGTGGCATCAATATTGGTGGATTGGATAGGTTCTCTTTGATTTGCTGAAGGTGTTGTTCACATTCCTGATCCCAGTTGTATATTACTCCTTTCCTTAATACTTTTGTGAAAGGTTGAGCTTTGTCTTCTAGCTGAGAAATGAAGCGTTTGATTGATTGGAGATGTTCTTGTAAACTTCTCATTTGATTGATGTTCTTCGGAGGTAGAATTTTCATTATATCTTGGACCTTCTCAGGATCAACCTTGATTCCCTTCTTTGAAATGATGTAGCCAAGCAGTTTACCGGATGTCACTATGAATGCACACTTTTTTGGATTTAGCCAGAGTTTGAATTTTTCCATTCTATCTAGTAAAGGGCCTAGCTCTTGAATATGTGTGGATCTCTTCATAGTCCTTACTAAAGTGTCATCAACATAATCTTCCATATTCTTATGCATCATGTCATGAAAGATAGTAGTCATTGCTCTTTGATAGGTTGCTCCTGCGTTCTTTAGCCCAAATGGCATGACATTCCAGCAAAAGGTTCCCCATGCACAGGTGAAGGCTATCTTTTCTTGATCTCCAACAACTATTTTGATCTGATTATATTCAGAGAAGCCATCCATTAGTGAGTACATCTCATACCCAGCAGTCATGTCAACTATCATATCAATGTTTGGTAATGGAAAGTCATCCTTCGGACAAGCTTTGTTGAGATCTCTGAAGTCAGTGCAAACTCTAATAGATTTGTCTGCCTTTGACACAGGTACTATGTTTGAAATCCATTCGGCATAATCTATAGCTCTGATAAATCTAGCCTTTAGCAGTTTTTCTAGCTCATCCTTGATTAGCAGGGCCACATGAGGGTGCATTTTACAGAGTTTTTGCTTGACTGGTTTAACTCTTGGTGTGATAGAAAGATGGTGCATGATAAGATTAGAATCCAGGCCTGACATATCAGAGTATGTCCATGCAAAATTGATCTTATTTTCTGAAAAGAGATGAGTGAAAATTTTCAATTATTCTGCTAATAGTGATTGAGCTACATGAATGATGTGTGGTGTCTCTTGACTCCCAATGTTCACTGGCTGAGTTGGCTCAATCAATATAGAAGAACTCTCCTGGAAGTGACTTGCCAGTATATCAAGTATCTCACCTTCAGGCACCTTAGAAAGGTTTTGACCCTTAGGTACGTCCTTTATTTTCTCTCTTTTTTAGATTCTGACACCGCCACGATGTGGTTTTCACCATCAGATCTTTTATTTTTTATTTTTCTGATTTTTGCGACTAAGATACTTGATATCTATTTCAGTCATGTTTTCACTCTGTTTGTTGATGGAAGAGTACATGGGTTCAACCACGTTTAGGTAATAGGCTAGCGTATCGTCATTGGCAAAAGTAGGTACATTCATGGGTTGGTCTTGTAGACTACAGTCAATTAATTTAGGATGTACCAAGGATAGAGTGTGGACAGGTTCAAGGGAGTTCACGGTATTGTCATCACAACTGTGGTTTGAAAAGTCAAGTTCCAGAAGGATACCTTGCGTAAATGCCTCGAGACCAGGAAAAGTCAGAACATGATTATTAAAGTGCACGTTAATATTTAGTTGACCTAATCCAATAGACATACTTGTAGTGTCGTTCTCTATGCCAGACTGGACTTCATATCGTGGTTCGATAGCAATAAGATCAATAGATTGATTTTCATTATTTACATTAGATGATTCAAAATTTGATGCTGAGTAGACATTGTCATGAATAGGACTATTGTCAGAGTCATCAGAGTCATTGGATGAAGTTTCCAAGTCTTCTTTAAGTGATTTAGTGAGTATATGTATGGTATCAACACCAACATCTTAAATGCTGCAAGTTCCTTCAAGATTTGTCTCATTTAGCATTTGTATCTGACACACCTATTGACATGATCTTGATGGTTCTGTTACTTCCTGTCGTCTACTCCATTCAGCTTCCTCTGGACTGATGACTGGTTCTGCTTCTGTTGTTTCCAATTCTTCTTGTGTAGTGCTAAACTTGATTTGTTCTGTCTTAGTATAGGGGTACATAGATGAAAAGATTTCTTGTATTCTTCCTTCCTTTAGTCCTTGTTCATAGTTTTCTTGTCTCTTTTGTCTAATTTCCTATATTTCTTTTTCTAGTTTTATGCGCATCAGCTCTTGAGTATCATCTGTGGTACTAGTAGACTCCTCTGGAGTTTTTGTAGTGGATGTATCTAAGAGGTGATCTGGACCCCATTCATACTCATTTGAGTCAGTCTCTGAATCTTTTACTTATTGCCTACCAGTGTATGTGACTGGAACCTTTAGTGGTGCAAACAATTCTCTGATTCTTTCTACTTTGTCTCTTATATCCTTTGGGACTTCAACTCCTTGTATTGTTGTAGCTGACACCATCGGAGCTTGAGTGCTGACTGTTTCTTCTTTCTTGATTGTTGATTCCTCTTTCTCTTTTACACACTCTGCTTGAGTTTGTTGAGTGTTTGTTTCCTATAATGTTGAAGGTGATATCCTTTTCTGCCACTTAGACTTAAAAGCATGTTTTTGGTCTGATGTCTTTTACGGAGTGTACCCCAGTCCAACCTTATCATTTGTTAATTTCATTTGTAGCTGAATCAGTTCAATAATACCCTCTTGATGTTTTCCCAGGGGACTAGTACCTGAATATCCCATGCGTTGAATCATCTTGTAGCCAGGACCATATTGGGTTGAGGAAATCTCACAATGTCGTACTTCCTTGTTTTGACTATCTTCCTTGAAAAGCCATTTAAGAATTGCATCCTCTTCTATTTCATCTGCTAGGGAAGTAGAAGATTGTACAAAAAGACCATCATATATGATATTTGGAGCTGAAGTTTGTGTTCTCATAGCCTCTGATGGTTTGCCCAACTGTTTTGGTGATGGAGGGAGAGAGACTAATGAAAGTATTGGTTCTATCTTGTAGCCATCCATGCCGGTATTTATAGTCTTCAATTTCTTTTCTAAGCCTTTCATCAGAGCTTCCAGATTTTCATTTGTAGAAGCTGCCCTATTATTAAGTACAAAATTATTAGCACCTTTTGTTAGTGCATTCCAGGGGACATTTATATAAGCAGGAATACTCACTTCAACTCCATTGTAGGGAAATTTTAAGCATTGATTGTATGTCGATGGAACTGCCTTCATTTCATGAATCCACGACTTGCCTAGTAAGGTATTGTATGATAGAGGAAGATCAAGTACCTGGAAAAGGACATCTCTTTCTATAGGTCCCACTCTGATTGGTAATGATACCAGACCTTTAGAGGTCCTTTCCTCTTCATCATAGGCTTTAATTGTTATTTTCTTACCCGGATCAATGACATTTTCAAAAAACCCTAGTTGTGTATTTACACTGTAAGTACAGATGTTCAACCCCGTGCCTCCATCTATCAAAACACGTTTGACTCTGTATTTATGGATCATGTATTCGATATGCAATGGCTGGTTATGTAGATGATTTAGCGTGTTGTCATCTTCTTCAAAGAAGGTCAGATAGTGAGGTGAATCTAGATGACCCACCATAGACTGAAACTGATCAATATCTAAATCTTTTGGAACATTAGTGGTGAGAAATGCTTTGTCCAGGATCTCTTTGTGAGTAGAAGAGATTTTTAGCAATTCAAAGATTGAGATTTGAGCATTTGTCCTTTTAAATTGTTCAACCATGCTATATCCAAAGGATGATGTTGAAGTTAGCCTTTTAAATTTATCCAAGGTTGATTCTTTTTGTTTGTTTGATGGGGCTGGTAGGTTTGATGTTGCTTGAGCTGGGTTGGAAGAACTAGCTCCTTGGAGAGTGACTTTGTTTTGAGAATGGGTTAGAGCTCTTGCATATCATGATTCATTTGGTTTATCTTGGACTATAATCACATTGCAATATTCAGATTGGGAAGGCTCAATCATGTTAATGACGTTGTCATTGCTGGTATAAGTATAATTTACTTTGGCACCTCCTTTGGTCTTTGAGGAATCACCTTGTTCGTAAATAGGTAAAGGATCCTTAAAATAATTTGTGATCAGCATTGGTCGGGTGATTCCGACAACAATTTTACCAACGTCTATGAGATCTTGAATCTCATGCTTGAGCTTCATGCAGTTGTTTGTGTTATGACCTTTATTTCGATGGTAGTCATAGTATTCATTTTCTCTCCACCATTTTGGTTTGACTTCTGGATCATATGGCCTGGAATTATCTGGTAACATTATCAGATTGTTTGCCAATGGAGTTATGAAAGCAGATTCATATGATTCTACAAGAGGAGTAAAATCACGTTTAGGTTTGGAAAGCCAAGGTTTCTCTTTGAACCATTATTTTGTTTTCTTTGGAGAATTTTCTGTTGCAGCTTCAACAACTTTGAGCGCTTGTGTGCCACTAGCCAAGTTGAATATCATGGGCTTCAAGTTGGTTTTAACAATGTCTACTACTCCGTCATTAACAACATTCTTATTGTTGTCTTTTCCATACTTCCAATACTTGTTTTTCTCTTTAGAGCTAGATCCTGGTTATGTTTCTTTCCAAGGTGGGATATCCCCCTTCTTTATGAGCACATCTTCCATTCAAATAGAATTATCTACCATTTTGTTAAATGATGGGTGTACTTGCATTTGGATACTATATTTCAATTCAGGGACCAAATTATTGATGAATATATCCATTTTCTCAGCATCTGGGATAGGCCGCGAATACCTAGAGAACATCTTTCTCCAACATTGGAGGAAAGTAAGAAAAGGCTCCCCTGTTTTCTATTTAGTATTACAAAGCTTGATCATAGTCATGAGATGTTGAATGTTGTATGAGTATTGTTGTAAAAATAGTTGGATTAATTCTTCAAACATTTTTATTCCTTTGGGTAGAGTTGAGAACCATTCCATAGCTTGTCCTCCCAATCTCCTTGGAAAAAGGCGCATGAGATATGTTTGATCATGCATGAACTCCATATAGGAAACACACAATTCCCTGACATGATCTTGAGGGTTTGAGGTACCATCATATTTGTCAAATTTTGGGATCTCGACTGGTGAAAGAAATGGAGGCATGTATAGATTCTTGTCAAATGGAAAGGGGCATATTGTCTCCAGAGAATATTGTTTTGGGGACTTATCCTTATTCTTCAATTCCATGATCTCAGTCCGTAAGGCTTGTAATTGTTTGTGTACCATGAGTATAGGTGATTCTTCCTTTTTAGTAACGAGTGTCTGAACATCATATTCAGTAGGAAGTTTAGCACCTTGTTTTGCTAGTTCTAAGAAATAGTCTTCCTTTTCTTGAGCTAGGATAACTTTCATCATTTTTCAGAAGTCTTTATCCTTTTGACAGTCATGAATATCTTTTTTTGGAGGTTTAGTGTCTTCTTCAGCTTCACTTGATGAGAAATCATTATCGGTTTCGTGAATACTAAGGTTGTCTTTGTCATTGTATTCTATCTCATGTATAGTGGGAGATTCAGGTTCATCAAAAATTGGTACCCCTAATGATGAAGGTTTATCAGTGAGCGGGTCCTTCATGTAGTATGGGTTATCTTGATATGTGAAGGGTTGTCCTTTTCCTTTGGCCTCTTTCTTACGATAACTACTTGTTTGAATACGCATTTTTATGGATTAGTGTGACCTAAAACTATTTGTGATGCAGAGGTCAAGATCAACTTCAGAGCTAGTTATTCAGTTAACATATTTATTTGAGAGAAGCAACTAAGATTTAGTCTGGTTTCAGGAAATATCTATCCTATATAAGATGTTTATCTAAGTTGATTCAAGAGTAGTGACTAAGATTCGGTCTATTTTGAGAAATGATCTATCCTGTATAAGACGTTATCTAAGTGACTTAGGTTTGATAAGTAGTTGATTGAACTAGCTGAAAGATGATCGACCAAATCGTGCAATACAAATGGCAGAGGTACACTGTCTTGATCTATTTATGCTTAGGATGATGATAACCAACATTATGTTCACTGTAAACTATTTTAGGCAAGTCTGACTGCTCTGTACTGACAAAATCGAAGATTTGTATGATAGGTTTTACTGAGCAGGACGACAATTTTTATAGCTTCAATACGACAACAATTTTGTTTCATACGAGTTGCTACCTAGTATCGTACGACAGATGGATATGTCTAGGACGATAGAAGATTCAGTGCAATTGTATATCATACAACACAAGATTCAATTTTATACGATAGAATATTAGGATTCGTATGACAGAGGATTGAGCTCAGACAACAAATAATCAGACTCGTACGATGCAAGATATGAAGCAGGACGATAAATTATCAAATTCGTACGACTATTCTCAGGACAGAGACAAAATTTTTGAGTTTTTCAATAGCTGAGTATGACAACTGAGTATGACCAATTCTGAGATGGACCAAGTTTTGACTAGGATAGACTAGTTTTGAACAAAATCTCGACTTAGGATGGACTAGTTCTGACACAGACAGAGTTTTTGATGACTGAGTTGTTTCTTGTTTTCTCTATTTTTTGGTATTTCAGTTTTAGCTTGAGGGATGAAAACACAAAAAACACATAATATGAATAGTAACTCTAATCACAGCATGCAAACCCTACAGAATTTGGTGAGAGAAGAAAACCTTTGCTTGTAGACTCAGGTACACACCTAATAACTAATCAGAATATGGCCACTGAGTCTCATGCAATGGATTCTCAATGTCGTATTATCTGACTCCAAAAGCTAATGGGGGCACGAAATGACAAGTATCTTGGGAGAGTTACTATCTCTCTTGCACAAAGATTACCCCCCCTTTCAGAGGTGAACTGGGTAGCTTCTAATTTTAATTGGATCTAGTAAGGGGTCTGTTCGGCGCGTCGAGGTATAAACTCAATTAAGAGGTCTCATAGCCTTGAAAACCAAGGTTCAATATACTCGAAGGTACTGAGGAGAGCTATTCCTGAACACTGCCGTTGACTTGATTTTCATCAAATCACGTTTATTTTATAGTAGGCTAGAGTACTTGGCGTTTAGCCATTCCCACTTAGGTCGTTCCCCTCACACCGGCTGTAAAGGCTTTAAGAGTTTTTAAGCTCCTCGGAAGGGCAGGCCTGCTAAAGATGTACAAATCTCAAACAAAGAAAATGCCTCAAGGGTCTGGATTTCTGATTATCTAGAAAAAGACAAGAGCATACTTTCCTACCTCTCAGTATTTACTCAAAACACGAAATACAGATTTTTTTTTTAACCAGATAGCAATTTAGGTTCTTAAAAATGAATTTAAAGAATACACGATGTTTGGTCGATTCTCTTCAGACAACCTGCAAAGGCAACGAATCATTAGTCATATTGTCTTTGTGCGACAAGCATATTCTTCAACAAGTGTTATGCAAAAACTGATTAGGCTGTGAAAAATTCCAAGATAGATAGATAAACAACCAGGGTCAGTCGTCAGTATAATCAATTTGAACATAAAACCAGAATCATAGAATTTTCTTTTTTTTCTCTTTTTTAACCAGAAAAAATACAGAATCGTACGATAGAGTTTACCAGATTGTATGATACAGGATTTTAGTTTGTACGACACCTGCAGTTTATCGTTTTGGCCTGTGAGAAATGTCGTACGATATGATGCAGAAGCTGTACGACTGAAAATCCAAAAAGTCTAATATCTTAAAAATAACAAAAAAGAAAAAGTTATTCTTGGAGGCCAAAAAATGTAGTCTTCTACCTCACAGTGGGCGCTAGAAATATGTGTGTGAAAAAGTGAAAAGAGGCCTGATAGCTGCATGCACAACACTTCCATTAAGTCATTACATGTATGGTTAGTAAATCAGTAATCAGTAAATAATAAACCATAACAAAGCGACTAATTGCCTTCTAAAAGATGCGAGTATAAGATTGCTCTCAGATTTTTATAAGAAATACAAGTGACTAGACTACACCAAGACGAAGGATTTAATCTATATTATATGAGATATTAAGCTAAAATGGATGCAAGATGGATGAAAGATTCAAGAAATAACGAATTCAAGCAATAATGGAATAAACTAAATATGGATGCAAATAATCTAAAAAAACACAATGTATTCAATGACTCCAGAGAAAAATCAGCGTAATAATAATCTCCAAGCATGTTCTCAAAAATCTCTAGGGTGTTTTGAATGAGAGCTGAAGGCTGAATTTATAGAGAATTACAAAAAAAGCTCAATTTAGGATTAATTGAAATAATTGAGAAATCAGGTTCAGTTAACCTTGAGATAGATTCCAATTATAGTTAAATTGAAATGCATCTAAATTAGAAGTTCAAGTTGCATTCGAAATAAGATTTAATTAATTCCATGCACTTGTGATAAAAATAGACAATTCTTTGATTTATTCAAGAAAAGAGTCTTTTAATGCAACTGAACTTCTTTTTCTGAAAAGCTTTGAGTTCCAATTTTAGAGAATGATCAATAATTTAATTAATTGCTTTTCCAATTTCAAGTTCTAAATTTAGAAAAAGAAATAATATCTCAAGTTTGATTTCTCTCTCAATTCAATTCTTTTATTTTATTTTCAATTTAACTCTTGCTTTGTAATTAATTCTTCTTTTGTAATAAATTAATTCCTTTTTTGCATGATTAAATGGCAAATTTATTAATTAATTAAATATGCTAGGATATTTAATAAATTAAAATAGGATAATTGATTAAAAATGATATTCTTGGATGATTCAATTAATTAAATAAATATTTAATTAATATTGAGTAATTGATTTGCCATGTGACATTTGATGATTAAAGAATTAATAATGTGCTCAAAATTGATTTAATTGCCTTTGGTTAGGACCTTGGTGATGTTTTCGAGATTAGGGGCCCATGGTTTAGATGACTATTTTTAGGGTATTACACATATATCATAAATAATCAGACAAGTGAAGAGAATCACAACATCATATCATGCTCGTAATGAGTGATATGACATCGTCTCTATCATGAATACAGTAGCAAGCAATCATGACAACCATAGCATCTACTTATCCAATATAATCATGAAATGGGGCTAGTTCTAACAAGATATCATCAAGTCATCATAAGCAATATAATCCATCCAGAAATAATGAGTGCATATAGATCATCAAGTATAAGTCCATCCATCATAATAATCTAGGACATACCATCATCCATATAATGTATCAAATGTTAATATAGAATGTCTAACATCATCTAGAAGCATCTGAAATATAAATCAATCCATGATTATCAATCAAACATCACATAAGAGTCTATGCAAGTCTATCAATTCACCAAAAAAAAGATGAATCAGGGAGGGACACTACATCCTCCCCCCTTTGCCTAGTCTTATTCCTACAAGCTTGAGAATGAATGGGAGTAAGGCTCTCTCATTCACGTTGCGTCCTCCCAAGTTGCCAAAGAATTGTCATTCAAGTCCCATTGGACCCTTACTTTCTCTATGTTGCGACCCTTAAGGGTTGGCCCTCGACGCTAAAAAATGCACACGGGCTTCGAAGAAAGTTGTCTGTTCTCTACCTGCAAGGCATTCCAATCAAAAACATGGGTCACATCAGGAAAATAAGTCCTCAAAATTGATACATGAAACACATCATGGATGCGAGACAAACTGGGTGGCAAGGCAAGGCAATAAGACACATGACCAATCCTCTCTAAAACCTCAAATAGTCCATCAAAATGAAGTGCTAACATAGAGCCTTTTCCATAACGAATAGGGCTCTTTTATGGATGATGTAATGCCTCGCCAAGAAACCCTAAAGGATTCAACTACAAACACTCGAAAAGAGTGTAAAATATATATTTTAAAACAATATTGAACATAGAGACGTATTAAAATAAACATTACATTACTGAACATAGAGGCGTATGAAAATAAACATTGCATTAGAAATTGCACAAGCGGAAGACAACCCAAACTTCTAAAGGGTTTCCAACAAATATTACTCAATTAAACTAATTAACAATAAGGTTGATTAAACAAACTCATTATAGAATGATTACGACATGAACATAGCAATTAAGTTTAATTAAGAGATTACAATAAGCATGATTGAATTCATACAACTGTGTTCAATTAGATTACATTTCTAAAGCTATTATACATCATAATCCATATCATTGCATTTAATCAATAATTCCATTCATATAAATACAAGATCTACCATCTAAGTCACATCATAATAACATTGCATATAGGTCACAAAGTCTCAGAAAAATACATAATGATTACATCGAATTAAAACTTGCCATGAAGGCATACATAAACAAATGATACATCCGACCACATAAGGTCCAAGGTATACAAAAATGATCCAAGAAGAACAAAGAGGATCCAACTAATACATGGAATGGAATAAATCCAAGAGAGCAACTAGAGCACCTGCAAAGCTAATCCCTCGCAAAAAAGGAACAAACAAAACACCCGATGGAAAGTGGCACTACCACCAAACCATGCGGCCCAAAAAGGGACCACCCCTCCGTGCTAGGAGATAGTAAGAAGGCCCTCAAGAAAACCACAATATAGCATCACATGGTCTAACATGTACATCAGGTACTCACATGAGGCAAAACATACATATATGACTCTCACAAGAATGCTCCAAGTAAAACCAACACAATACTACACATTAGTGAACATAAGGGAAGAGTGTCATCACATAGTTGGTATGGGTTATCCTGGAAGGCCTCCTTAGGCCCCGGCCTCATCCTGGGTTATCTTGGTAGCCTCTCCCAAACCCCTGACCCCCATCCATGACTCATGGGGACCCAACAAACCTTTCGTGAGGAGAAGGTGGTTGGTTTTGCCATTCCAAGCCTTTCGACTGCATCCTAAGTCTGTATGAGCACTCAACCATGAGTGGGGCATAATTAATCTTGATTAATGTTTTAACTACCCAAACTCCTAATAGATTATTAGGTTATCACTTAATTATCCAACTTTCGACGGGTTATCCTGGCAGCCACTTTGGGCCCCTACCCCCACTTGGAAGCCACTCTTCCTTATGACACTACACAACCTACAAAGAACCCCAAGGAAAAACACCAAAGTCAACCATACATAGGGAGTTCAAGCAAAATTGAAGAAACATACTTGGTTACACAAACCCTCTACCAAGGTGTAACCAACTGGAGGTGTGGTACAAACAAACTGGTCTATTCACAAGACACGACCACAATAGGGATAAAGCAAGTACAACCACAATCAACATTTAACCACTTAACTTACATGATCATCTCCCATTCAACAACATACCAACATAAACACGAGAATTACTCTTTTCAAATTAAACACCAAAATCCTCCAACAAAGTAAATATTCAAAAAGGTTTCACTTGCACACTAAACATTAACCATTTTAGGGAATTATAAAGATATTTAAAAACTATTATTATCCAATTGTAACTCTTTCAGTTAATTAATTCCTCTTAGATAAGAAAATTTACAATAGGGAAAACACATGAAAAGGTCTAAGTCAACATATACCCAATTGACTTGCACAATGACTTGATTAAGAAACCAAAACATATATGAAACCCAAACCATTATCTACATTCGAATATAGATTTGTTTTTCTATCAAGTTCATATTTGACCAAGTTTCACTATAATTTCTAAATTTTGATTTATTTCAATTTCTTCAATAATTCTAAAAGCAATATAATCCTCCAATCTATATTGACTAACATCAATTTAAAAATTCTAAAACAACAATAGATAAATTTAGTCACATATATGTATACACATATGTATATATGTATACATATATGTATATATATACATATATACATGTATACATACACACACACACACACACACATATATATATAGATGTATATATGTATATATATATATATATAGATGTATATATGTACATATACATATACATATATAGATGTACATATATATACATATACATGTACATGTACATGTATATGTACATATATATACATATATACATGTATATGTACATATATATACATGTACATGTATATATGTACATATACATATATACATATATATACATGTACATGTATATATGTACATATACATATATACATATATACATGTAAACACACACACACACACACACACACACACACACACACATATATATATATATATATATATATGCACATGTATATATACACATGTATATATATTCTATGTATATGTATACATGTGTATATATATGTATATGTATGTAGTGCTTTGGCACCCACAACCGTGGGTTCCCATATGGGCACCCACGCTGTGGTATGCCCACTACACCCACAGCTGTGGGTTCCCATATGGGCTCCCACGCCGTGGTATGCCCATAGGGCAAAAATTAAATGCCCCAAATAGTAATAAAAATAAAATAAAATAAAAAGAACAATAACAAATAAAAATGCCCTTCCCTAGTCAATAATAAATAGAGAATTTTACTTTCTTTTTGAGCATTCTTAAAACAAAATTTTTAAAATAAATTTAAATAAAACACAGCTCTATATACACAATATAGAACAATTTCTTCTGGTAACTTATATTTTATCTACAATCATAGCAGATTCAAATTTTCCCATTTTTCCATTCACAACATAAGCACTAATTTTTGAAATTTCAAATTAATTAAACATGAAGAAATTTATTTTCTTCTCCAATACTAAAATAAAAAAATAAATTTAATCAAACAACAAAATAACACAGCTGTATAAGGACAACAAACAAAACCATTTTCTTTACTCTCAAAATTGAAAAATCTGAAACCCCCATCCCAAATTTACAAATAGGAAAATAATGAACTGCATATATGCTCATTAAAATTAAATTGATAACCCAAAATACCCAGCCAAAGAGAGAATTTCTCAACCAATTATTTCTTCCAAACATAAAGGAAAAGAATAAAACAATAACAGGCGCATATTCTTAGAAAATTAAAAATGAACCAAACAGAAGTTTTAAAATCCAAATGCAAGAACTTCTTCATAGCAAAGAGCAAATTTTCCAAAAATGAAAGAACTCCCTATTTTGGAAAAATCCCCAAATGTAAAGGAATTTTACCCAAAATATCTTTTAGGACAAAAATTCTTTTCCTTATGAAAATATTACTTTTCCTAAAATAAAAATTGAAATACTTTCTTCCAGATTCAATACATTAAATTTTTTTCCAACACAAAAAGTGAACAAGATATTTTAATTTTTAAAAGTTGAAATAAATTTTCTCAAATAAACAAGACACAATATAAATCTACTATATGATATATTAAACAAATAATTTATTGATTTATTTATTTTTATAATATAAGGGTCCTATTATAATTTATCCCTTATTTAATTAATGCATGACAATATTCATTAATTATTAATAACATTAAGGTATTAATAATTAATCTCACATAAAGCAACACTTAGGAGAATTTAACAAAGTCACAAAACGCATAACATGTAAAACTCAACTAAACAAAATAAAGACATGACCTGCATACCAATGTCAGAAAGGTGGCCTAATTGGCAATCCGACAGGGTTGGAAAATGACTAACAACACTCACAATCAAGCAATGCTAGGGATGATATTTAGGGCCTTAATACTATCTCCTCCACTTCCATCGGGTTAATTAGGTACGCTCAGACCTGTGAAGCCAGGTGGAGTCGGTACCTTGTACCTACAATTCTTACATCATTGAACCACACACACACACACACACAAACACACACACACACACACACATATATACATTCAAACATGGTAGACACACCAGTGAAGGAGAATCGTGACGTTCTGTGTCTCTCCGAAGTGAGTGACAGAAAATCATCTCTTCGCACCCCATATAGACTCCACACATACAAGAAGGAAAATACATAGTACAACTCATACATAAAGTAAATGTGTTAGTCCATGGTCAGTAACACATAAAAAAAATGGGGGGAATAGCGCAGCTGGAGGGAAATTTGAATTATGCGAATGGAGGGAACAACGCGGCCGGTTCCTCTGGTTCTGCTGCCTTTGCAGCTCAAGGACAACTTGTCTCTTTGGGATCTAGGGTGGATGATGAGGATGGTTGAAAGGATGGGGACCCATGACATTTGGACCCTCATCTTGACTTTAAAAATACTGAAGATTCTTCAAATTTGGGCCCCGAGAACTTGAACGCTGAGTTGGAAAAGATGACTGAAGTCAAGGTTCTCAAACCCTAGAGCAACTTATTTGCAAACAAGCCCACTGGTAAATCGACTTTTCCCTTTGCGGAAGATATTTCTGATAGAAAGGTAAGCATATTAGCTATTGCAGTACTAGATGTGGTCATAGACCATAGTATATCTCTAATGGCATTAACTCTAGTGGGGAAATTTGTTGGACCAAGACCTAATATTGAAGTTGTTAGGTCTTTTGTGAAGAGAAAATGGAGGTTGAAAGGATAGGTTGATGTCTCAGCCCTATCAAGGGGTTTCTTTGTCTTTTCCTTCTCCTATGGGGAGGATTTGGAAATGGCTCTAAGTGGAGGACCCTGGATGCTTGGGAAATCTTCTTTATCCTTAAGAAAATGGTCTCCAAAAATAGAGCTCAATGATTTCTTTTTTTAATCTGCTCCGGTCTGGGTGCGGTTGCTTAGTTTGCCGCTTGAATTTTGGTTGGAGGACATGTTCTCAGGCATTGCTAATTCCTTCAAGGAGCCCGTGGCTATAGATTCTATGAAAACAACATGAAAGAGACTGGTGTATGCGAGGATATGTGTTAATATCTCACAGAATATGGACATTCCTAGCTCTATCGAAAAAAATTCCAAACTAGGTAAGTGGGAACAAGTTATAGAGTTTGAATCCCTCCCTTTTGTGTGCTTCTCTTGTAAAAAAGTTGGACATTGGGCAAAGGCTTGTCCTAGTAACCCCAAGAATGATCAAAAGCACAATAATCATGTCAAATAGATCTAGAGAGAGAAGATGAACAAAAATGAGGAGGGTAGATCGGAAGGAGGAATTGGACTTCCTAGTAACTCAAAAGATATAACAAAGGATGAAAGGAAAGCTAGTCCTTCCAAGGATACTCCTAAGAAGGAAGTTAGAATGGATGAAGAGAATGTATTTGAAGTTAAAACAATCATTGGATTTGAAGCTTTACAGATTCAAGAGGAAGAAAATGTAAGTATAGAAGAAATTCTTGAAGACGGTGAGATTGGCGACATAAATGAATCATAATATGAGTCTCCAAAAGATACAGAATAGAAAAGTAATAAAGTGTGTTCAAAGGACTTTGAAGGTCTAGATGTTATCATTAAAAAAAAGACCTAGTTCAGATCACCCCAGGTTAACATTAACCCTCTATTCTAGAGTTTTGGAACTGATTCGCCCACCTCTTCTCATAAAAAAGGAGAACCTTGGAATAGTAAGCAATCTACATATAAACATGAAGAAGATGAAGAGATAATAGGAGTGGGAAAAAAGAAAAACAAGAGAACAAGTTGTTCTAATGGGGTTAAAACTAGAACCAAGTCTAAGGTAGATATTGGTCTTTCCAAATCTCCACAGGGACGCAAAACTATGAAGTGGCATAGGGACAGATGGGAATGGGTATGGGATAGACTAGCCTAGTCTATGCTCTTTGATCCTTTCCTTGGATCACCAGGTGTTCTAACCACACCCTAGGGTCTCTAGGACTTCCCTTTCTTGTGGAATCTCCTGACCTTGCCCAATCCACCCACCAACAACTTGTAATACTTCTCCTAAGGTCTCACTTACTCATGAGATTCAAAAGAACCCTTATTTAGGCTAATAAGGGTTTGGCTTGTCCTACACATTCTTAGGCCCTAGCAAGGATAGGAAAAGTCTTAGACATGGTTTTACATCCATTCATGTGCCCCCAAGAGGTTTAGACCTTCCTATTTGTTACCGATCTCACTATTTTGCTTCTTTCCTGCAAAATAGGGCTACAAGGAATGAGCCCAATTAGGCCTCCATTCTGGAATTTTAGGGCTCTCTCTTGGAAATGATGACCCAACTTGTAAAACTCCCCAAAAGGACTGCTGTTCAATTGGCAAAATCTCAAATATTTTCCAGGTTTTGGGCCTCCAAGTGTCCGTACACTGCCTTAGGTGAATTTTGGGGTTTTTAGGCCTACCAGGGTCACAGTGATGGTTTGGTGTTTTTACTACCTTATCTGGATTGGTGGAAGCTCCTCCTTCTCACCAATGGTGCTCCACACACCCCTCTACAACTCCTCTAAAGGGTGCATCCTCCTCTGACCTTCCTTGCTCTCACGGACCTCTGCAACCTTAAACCCTTCCTAGCGAGGCACTGCCCAGTCTCGCCTAGGAGTGGGTCTTTGGATGGCTTCCTTGTATCTTCAAGGGCCCTGCTTTCTCTAAGGTAATGTAAAGGGTCTTCACTTCTATTCCCCATGGTTTCATGGTGATTCCACAATGGGGATAGGAGTTGTCAACCCATTGACACAAAACAGTCCAAAACTGGACAGTGAAAGAGTGTTTTACAAAATATTTACAAAGGACTCAAAACCTCCACAACACACTAAAAATAATTGCTCAAAATGGAAGAGTAAACACAACACAAATATCTCAACATAGTTTAGTATGCAAAACAATCCATTATCACTCTTTGGTGCTCCATTTGTGCCGACTGGCAACAAAATTACAGTCACAGTCAAGGTCTCTTTTCTTGGGCCGTACAAAAATTAACATCCAACCCATCATTTTAAGGTTTGTAACAATATATAGTATCCTTTCCTCAGTCTTTGTGCCAAAATTAGGGTTCTCCATGATAAACTAAGGTTTTGACCTATTAGGTGGAAAAGTTGCTTGACAACTTTGAAAAGTTGTCATGCAACTTTTTTCAACTTTTGAGCAACTTTTGAGCAACTTTTGCAATGTTGCTTTTCTTGACTCCTAGGCCTACATTGGGCTATCCTATGGACACCACCATGCTAAAAGGACCCCAAACTCATAAATGGCACACTTACCCTCTCCTCCACAAGAAACCTCAACCAAGACTTGAGAACCTAGGACCTAAACTAGGACCTAAATAAGACCAATGAGCTCATGGCTCTTATTACATTTACAATGGCTTCTTAAAGAAGCAAAACACCAAAAAAAAACAAAAAGAGGAAGACCTTAGAAGGGTGCTCTTGCACCAGGGACCAGGAGAGTGAAAAAAATATAGCTGATGGAAGGCAGTGAACCATTCAGGAATCCTGCTCCCAGGTTTCCAAATGAAGGTAATCTCTTGGAACATACGAGGCCTAAATGGTCTCCATAAATAGGATGTGCTAAGGAATTTTATTAGAGATCATAAGCCAGACATTATCCTAGATTAGGAAACTAAAATCAGTAAGGAAAAAGTTGAAAAATTAAAATTCTTTAAACAAGGGGGTGTTTGTGGTAGTAGTTCTAATGGAGTGTCTGGTGGGGTTGCAATATTTTGGAATAAGAAAACTATTGATGGAGATTTGATTGATGAGATATGTATGGAATTTTCAATTTAGCAAGTTTGTTGGATATTTTGTTCCTCTGTTTCTCAGCTGCAAAGTGTTCTATACTAACAGAGTAAGAAATGGGTGGTGATCCAATCCTCCATGAGCCAACAGTCCATGAAGTGTTGCTGCAGGATGCTCTTTGTGAGCATTATTTTAGACACCATGGCTGGATTGATTACTTTTTGAAAATTAGAGACTTTAATGAAGAAATAGCTGCAGAGTTTATGCATTCCTTTAACGAAGGAGAAGCTACGGTTAAAGGTTTAAGGGTTATTGCTACGAAGCAGTGAATAGCTGAAGTAATAGGGTTGCTGCAGGAAGGAGAATTGTTTCCAGAATCAAAAGATGCAAGGATTGCTAGGGCAGAATTTACAATTCCCACAGATGGACCTCTAACGGTGGACAAGCAAGGAACTAGAAGAGTTTCCCTACCAATAGAGTGGCCTTAGGTAGCTTTGTATGTCATGAAATACATTACTTGTGAAGGGAGATATTCAAATCTATATTCACCACATTTTAAATTACTTAGTCATTTACGGCATGGCCAGAGGGTGAATGTCCCTAATTTTCTATACCACCTCATTTCTACAAGTGCTAAAGAAACGCGGAAGAATGGAAATCGTTCCTTCAGCCATCATGGTTTGGTGAAATTGCTTGTAGAATGTTCTCTTAGACATGTTTCATAGATGGAATGGGGGGTATTTGAGGATATATTGTAGTTTAGGGATGGGGATTTTCCTATTGAAGATGCTCCTGTTGTAGAGGATCCACCAGTTGAAGAAGAAAATATGGCAGAACCCTCTTCATCCATAGTTGATGCAGAGGATGATTTGCTCGTTGCCGAAGGAGCTGCGGTTATTGTGGAAGAAGAAATGGGTGAAGCAAATGTGGAGCAACCTTTCACTTCTCTTCAAAGAGAGCCACCAATTGCTAAGAGAAAAGGGAAGGAACCTATGGCCCATCCGCATGCAACTCAAATTTCTCCTGCACCCAAGAGGTGTAGGACAAAAAGAAAAACTCCTGCAACAACTGAAACCATTCTTGCAGCCACTCCAAAAGTTTATGTGAGAAGAACATCGAGTAGGACATAGAAATCTCATCCAATAGGTGATCTGACAGAGGTTATTGCAGTGGAAACATCAGAAGAAGGAAGCCCTATAGATATTGAAATACAAGAAGAAGGAAGCCTTGCAGATGTTGAAATCCAGGTAGAAGTTGATGAAGATAGACTTTCAAATCTTGCTTTTGTGGCACAACAACTTGAGGAGGTTATTGAAGAAATTCCACAGCATCTTGAGGAAACCGTTGAAGAAAATGCACAACAAATTGAGGAAATTGTTGGAGATATTTCACAGTAGCCTAAAGAAATTGTTAGAGAGATTCTAGAGCAGTTTGAAGAGACTGTTGGAGACTCTTCACATCAGTTTGAGGATAATGTTGGAGAGATGCCAACACAAATTGACAAAATTATTGAAGAGATCCCATGACCTAAGGTAACACCTATTAGACCTCCTTCATCCCTAAGTAGTTTATCTATTGCTTTAACATTTTATAGACAATGGGAAATAGAGAGGGATAGATTGCAAGGGATTATTGATAAACAACAAAAAGAAATGGAAAAGAGGGATAACAAAATTGACAAATTAGAGGCTAAGGTTGAAACAATTGCTAGTATGGTCCCCGAATTGATGTAATGTAGGGCACCTCCAAGGGTTTATGCTGTGCATTTGAAGGAGAGGTATTTAAATTTCAAATTAAACTGCATTGTTAGGGACCTTAGCCCCTCTTTAGAAACCCCTGAAGAATTTTATTATGCTTACCAAACTTCTCCAGTAGCTATGAAGAATTTTCTATGTGAATTTATGTACATAACTATGTTGTACCCCCAGACAGTGAGTGGAATCCTTTGCTATATATTGGTGATATCCATATCAAAGATTTAATGTCATGGATCCAAAATGAGATCAACATGGGGGCACAATCTAGGGCATATAAAGATTTAGAGTTTGACTATCCATTGCCATTGAGGAAGGAAGCAAAAGAACCAAGGGTTCTTTATTACGAATGGCAGAAATTACTGGTAAGAGATGATGTTAGGAAACTAGTGCTTCCAATGAGAGAAGAGATATACCAGGCATATGAGCATTTAGTTCAGACTAACAGTGCAGCTGCAATAGATGGGTTAACTCAACGCTGGAATAACTTACCAGATAAATTGAAGCAGTGAAAATTGGTGCAGGAGCACCCTTCCAAGCTCTTCCTCCTTCTTGTTTTGTTGGTGCTATGCTTCTTTTGAAGCCATTGTATATAAAATAAAGGGCCATGTGTTCATTGGTCATAGTTAGGGTCCTAGTTGAGGTCTTAGGGTCCTGAGTCATAATTGAGGATTTCTTGGAAATAGGGGATATGTGTGAATTTGATGTGTTTAGGGGTCCCTCATAGCATGGTGGTGTCCTTAGGTTGGCCAAATGTGGGTCTAGGAGTCAAGAAAAGCAACATTGGGAAAGTTGCTCAAAAGTTGCATGACAACTTTTAAAAGTTGTCAAGCAACTTTTCCACCATGAGGTCAAAATCCTTAATGTAGAGTGGACAACCCTAATATGGGCACATAGACCGAGTCAAAGGTAGTATAAGTAATTGCAAACCCTAAGTTAATGGGTTGGATGTCAGACATTGTACGACCCAAGCAAACTGACTTGACTGTGACTACATTTTGTTGCCAATCGGCACAAAAGGAGTAAAGAAAGATCATTAATGGATTGATTTGCATGAAAAAATATGTGGAGTGTCTTGTATGGTGTACTTACTCTCATTTTGAGCACTTAGATTAGGTTTTTATTTGTAAGGGAGGTGTATTTGTAAATATTTTGTGAATTTGCTCCTTACTGTCCAGTCTTGGACTGGTTTGTGTAAATGGCTGCATAACTCCATTCCCCATTGTGGAACCACCATGAAACCATGGGGAATGAGAGTGCAGACCTTGTACTATAGTTCAATGCAAGTAGGGCCCTTGAAAATGAAAGGAGGCCAAATAAAGACCCACTCCTAGGTGAGATTGGACAGTGCCCTTCTAGGAAGGGTCAAGTTGCAGAGGTCTTGGAGAGCAAGGTTGGTTAGAGGAGAGTGCACCCTTTGGAGGAGGTGTAGAGGAGTGTGTGAAGCATAATTTGTGTGAAGGAGGAGCCTCCACCAATCTAGACAAGGTGGATAAAACACAGAACATTCACTGTGACTCAGGCAGACCTTAAAAACCCTCACAAAACCCTTGAAAACCCCAAAATTCACCCTAGGCACTATACGACCACTTGGAGGCCCAAAACCAGAGAAATACTTGAGAACTTTCCAAATGAATGGTAGTCCATTTTGGGAGTTTGGGTTGTTTATGCATCATTTGTGAGAGGGAGCCCTAAAGGACCGAGTAGGAGGCCTAATTGGTCAAAATCCTTGTAGCCCTATTTTGAAGGCAAAAACACAAAATAGTGAAATCGATAAGGGGTTGAAAGCTTGAAACCTCTTGGGGGCACATGGATGGGTGGAAAAACCTTGTTAGAGACCTCACCTATCCTTTCTAAGACCTTGGAAGGTGTAGAACAAGCCTAGCCCTTATTGGCCATAGTAAGGGGTTTTGAGTCTCATGAGTAGGTGAGACCTTTGGAGCAACATTGCAACTCATTGGTGGGTGGAATGGGAAAGGGCTTGGGATTCCTCAAGCAAGGGAAGTCCTAGAGACCCTAGGGTGTGAAGAGAACACTAGGCGATCCAAGGGAAGGATCCCAGAGCATAGACTAGGCTAGTTTATCCCAAACCCCAACCCATCAGATTGGCATCAGAGCCTATTAAAGATTTGTTGGACTGTGTATGTCTCTATATACTAGTGAATCAATAGGGGAGAGTAGAATGGTCACTAAGGCAGAGTTGGCTAGGGAGGTAGAAGAGCAGAAGGAGAAGAATAGACTCCTTGAAGAAGCTATGAGTGAGATAAGGGATAAACTGCAGGAAGTGGTGGATCAGAGGACACAAGGACCTTGTGGAGAAGACACCAAGGATAAAGGAAAGAAAACCATTGACATAGATGACATTATACCTGAACCAGATCCTTGTTTAATGAAGAACCTTTTGTAAAAGCTATCAAGGCTTTGAACACCAAAGCTTTTGAAGGATTGCCACATTTCAATGGAAGGATGGACATTGATACTATCATGGAATCGATTGTGGGCATGGAAACCCACTTTGAGTGTGAGGGAGTGACAGAGGCTCAAAATGTTAAAGTTGCCAAATCAAAGATTAAGGGGAGCAGCTTTGACATGGTGGAAGTACCTGCAAGAAGAGAGAGCTAGCATGGGGAAGCTACCTATTGCCAATTGGAAAGCCATGGTGAGTAAGATCAAGGAGAACTACTTACCAGAGGATTATGAAGTCCAACTTCATAAGAAGAGATAGGGATTGAAGCAAAAAGACCTTGATGTGACCTCCTACACCGAAGAATTTCAAAAACTTTGTCTTAGATCCAAAGTCCAAGAAGATGAATCTATTAAGGTGGCTAGGTATCTAAGCGGTCTAAAGTGGAACATTCAAGAGGAGATAAACCTATGGACTCCTACTACTGTTCAAAAATGTCATCAACATGCTATCAAGGTGGAAGAGAGGAACAAAAGGAAAGGAGACTCCAATAACAGGGGTAAAGGCAGAGGTAGAGAACAAGTGAATCATCGGGGTGGTTACCAAAGGAAGGAAAATGAGCAGAGGAACCAAGGAGAAGCCAAGTTGACTGAGCATGGCAGTGAAACCAATCTCAGAGGGGGCCATTATAGAGGAAGAGGTGCACAAGGTGGTCCAAGTAGGGGTAGAGGTACAAGCAGAGGTAACTCCTACTTTGCAACTATGAAATGTTACAACTGTGGACAATTGGGACACCTGGCATATAGATGCCCTGACAAGCCTACATCATCAAACAGTGGAAAGAGGGTTGCTTATGCACATGAAGACTCTTCAAGCATAAAGACACCTGAAGTGGACCACATTGAATCAGAGATTGGAGAAAATCTAATGTTCAATAGGGTCTTGATAAGACAGCTGGTTAAGGAGGAACCCAAATAGAGGAGAGCATTGTTTAGGGTGAGATGCAAAGTTCTTGGTAAAGTTTGCAAGGTGATAGTTGATTCAGGGTCAACTGATAACATAATATCAGAAAAGGCAGTTAGGAAGTTGAAACTCACAAGAATACCCCACACTAACCTATACAAGGTGACATCATTGAATCATGAGCAGAGTGTGCTAGAAAATGAACAGACTTGGGTAGAGTTTTCTATTGGAGGATACAAGGATAAGATCCTTTGTGATGTGTTACCTATGGATGCTTGTCACCTATTACTAGGTAGACACTGGTAATTTGATAGGAAGGTGATCTATGATGGAGAGGACAACTCCATTTCCTTTAAGAAGGATAGCAAGACCTTTAAGATTCAATCTTTGACAGAGAATGAGGAGGGCACTTCAAGAACACCTAGTGTCTTATTGGCTACTGGTAAACAGTTCCTACACTTGCTACATGAGGAGGAGATAGTGAAGTGTGCCATCTTTGTGAAGCCAAAGGAGGAAGAAGACAAGTTGTAGGCAGATTTACCCAAGGAGGTGAAGCAAATGTTCAAGAGTATAAGGACATAGTGAGTGATGGAGCACCTACAACACTCCCACCAAGAAGGTCTATAAGTGATCAAATAGACTTTTTTCCCGGAGCATCCCTACCTAACAAAGCTGCATACAAGCTCACACCTAATCAAAAGAAGGAGGTAGCAAGGCAAGTGCAAGAGTTATTGGAAAAAGGACTGATTAAGAAGAGCATCAGCCCATGTGCAGTCCCGGTAGTGCTAGCATCCAAAAAAGGAGGTAAGTGGAGACTTTGCACTGATTCAAGGGCAATCAATAGGATCACCATAAGGTATAGGTTTCCTATTCCTACAATAGAGGATTTAATGGACTGTTTAGGAGGTGCAATGTATTTTACCAAGTTGGACCTTAAAAGTGGTTATCACCAGATTAGAATCAAGGAGGGTGATGAGTGGAAGATTGCTTTCAAGACCATAGAAGGATTGTATGAATGGCTTGTGATTCCATTTGGACTCACCAATGCCCCAAGCACCTTCATGAGGTTGATGAATGAGGTGTTAAAAGACTTCATAGGCAGATTTGTGGTGTTGTACCTAGATGACATTCTCATCTATAGCAGAACCAAAGAGGAGCACCTTGAGCATTTGAGGTTAGTCTCAGAGAGGTTGCATGAGGAGAAGTTATCCATCAACCTAGAGAAGTGTGACTTCTTGAAGCAAGAGCTGGTCTACTTAGGATTTGTGGTGTCTAAGGGAACCTTGAAGATGGATCCAAGCAAAGTGGAGGCAATCTTGAATTGGCCTGCACCTAGAACAGGGACTGAAGTTAGGAGTTTCCATGGTTTAGCCTAATTCTATAGGAAGTTTGTGAGGAACTTCAGTGGCATATGTGCACCAGTCCTTGACACCATAAAAGGAGGCCTTAAAACTAAGTTTAAATGGACTGAGCAGGCTGACAAGGCATTTCAATTGTTGAAGGAAGAAGTAGCCACAAAACTTATCCTTCTCCTACCTACTTTTGATAAGCTATTCACTTTGGAGTGTGATGCAAGTGGAATTGCAGTAGGGGGTGTATTGAGTCAAGAGGGAAGACCTGTGGCATTTTTCAGTGAGAAGCTTAATGAAGCAAAGAAGAAGTACTCAGCCTATGACCTAGAGTTGTATGCATTAGTGCAGTCTCTTAAAAAATGGAGGCGTTACCTACTTCCAAAGGAATTTGTGGTGTTCACAGACAACAAGGCATTGAGTTACATTAACACTCAAGAGAAGCTTAGCAATAGGCATTTCAAATGGATGGAATACCTCCAATCCTTCACCTTCACCATCAAGCATAAGAAGGGGCAACTCAACAAGGTGGTAGATGCATTAAGAAGGAAGTTGTTGACAGTTCAAGAACTACAGTTGCAGAGCATGGGAGTAGAAGGTTTCAAGGACCTCTATGAAGGAGATGAAGACTTCTCATTAGCTTACAAGGTTTGCAAGGAGTTTGAGAACCATTTCCATGGTGAGTATGCAGATTATACTCTCCAAAATGGTCTCTTGTTCAAAGGTAATCAATTGTGTGTAACGAGAGGATCCATGAGCGAAAACCTCATCCAAGAGAAACACAAAGGTAGTTTAAGTGGACACTTTGGAGTCAACAAAACCTTGGATTTAGTACAGAGGTACTACTGTTGGCCAAAGTTGCCAAGAGATGTAAAGAGGTAAGTAGAGCAATGTGGTGTATGCCAAAGAGCAAAGGGAGGATCAAGCAATGCTAGTATCTATCAACCATTACCGGTCCCAAATAGACCTTGGGAATGCATAAGCATGGACTTTGTAGTAGGACTTCCCAAGTCAAAGACAAGTATGGACAATATCTATGTCATAGTAGATAGATTTTCCAAGATGAGCCATTTCATTCCATGTAGAACTACACATGATGCAAGCTATGTTGCACATATCTTCTTTAAGGAGATTGTTAGAATTCATGGAATCCCTTTAAGCATTGTTTTAGACAGGGAGAACAAGTTCATGGGCCATTTTTGGTAAACATTATGGTGGAGACTAGGAACTAACTTGTCATTTAGCTCAGCTTACCATCCTCAAACTGATGGTCAAACTGAAGTTATCAATAGGGTGTTAGGCAACTTGTTGAGGTGTTTAACTAAGGAATATGGATAGACATGGGACCTAATCATTCCTCAAGCAGAGTATGCATATAATGACAGTGTGAATAGGACCACTGGTAGAATTCCTTTTGAGGTTGTATATGGCAGACATCCAAGGGGAGTATATGAGTTGAGAGACCTTGGTACTTTAGAGATGAAGAGTGGGCAAGCAGAGGACTTCACTCAAATCATCAAGGAAGTTCAAGAGCAAGTCAAGAAAGCCATCCTTGAATCCACTCAAAAACTGAAAGCAAAAATAGATGAGAAAAGGAGAGAGGTTCAGTTCAAGGTGGGTGACTATGTGATGGTCCATTTGAGCAAAGCTAGGATGCAAAGTGGTAAGCCTACCAAACTGCAAATGAGGAGGGTAGGACCTTGTATAATCTTGTCAAAATATGGTGAGAATTCTTAAAAGGTTGACCTACCTTTAGATTTGGCTATATCACCAGTCTTTAATGTTGCTGACCTGATCATGTATAGGGGTGAGATAGAAGGGCAGACTAAGAGCCAAGCCAAGGTACTGCAGGACCTAGATGTTAATGTCTTACCATAAGTGAAGAAGCCTATAGCAGAGGAGAGCTTGGCATCTAGAGTAAAGAAGTCCACCAGACACCAGGTCTACATGGAACACTTGATGAAGTGGGCAGGTCAGCCTGAGTCTGAAGCTACTTGGGTTGAAGAGAGCAAGTTCAAGACACTTGGAATAGACCCAACTCTCATCTCTTCTTCTATTTCTTAGTTGTGTGTAGAGGGGGAGTATGGTGTAGGAGCACCCTTCCAAGCTCTTCCTCCTTCTTGTTTTGTTGGTGCTATGCTTCTTTTGAAGCCATTGTTTATAAAATAAAGGGCTATGTGCTCATTGGTCATAGTTAGGGTCCTAGTTGAGGTCTTAGGGTCATGAGTCATAATTGAGGATTTCTTGGAAATAGAGGGTATGTGTGCATTTGAGGTGTTTAGGGGTCCCTCATAACAGGGTGGTGTCCTTAGGTTGGCCCACTATGGGTCTAGGAGTCAAGATAAGCAACATTGGGAAAGTTGCTCAAATGTTGCAAAAGTTGCATGACAACTTTTAAAAGTTGCATGACAACTTTTAAAAGTTGCATGACAACTTTTAAAAGTTGTCAAGCAACTTTTCCACCATGAGGTCAAAATCCTTAATGTAGCATGGAAAACCCTAATATGGGCACATAGACTGAGGCAAAGGTAGTATAAGTAATTGAAAACCGTAAGTTAATGCGTTGGATGTCAGACATTGTACGACCCAAGCAAACTGACTTGACTGTGACTACATTTTGTTGCCAGTCGGCACAAAAGGAGTAAAGAAAGATCATTAATGGATTGATTTGCATGAAAAACTATGTGGAGTGTCTTTTATGGTGTACTTACTCTCATTTTGAGCACTTATATTAGGTTTTTATTTGTAAGGGAGGTGTGTTTGTAAATATTTTGTGAATTTGCTTCTTACTATCCAGTCTTGGACTGGTTTGTGTAAATGGCTGCATAACTCCATTCCCCATTGTGGAACCACCATGAAACCATGGGGAATGAGAGTGCAGACCTTGTACTATAGTTCAATGCAAGTAGGGCCCTTGAAAATTCAAGGAGGCCAAATAAAGACCCACTCCTAGGCCAGACTGGACAGTGCCCTTCTAGGAAGGGTCAAGTTGCAGAGGTCTTGGAGAGCAAGGTTGGTCAGAGGAGAGTGCACCCTTTGGAGGAGGTGTAGAGGAGTGTGTGAAGCATAATTTGTGTGAAGGAGGAGCCCCCACCAATCCAGACAAGGTGGCTAAAACATAGAACACTCACTGTGACTCAGGCAGACCTTAAAAACCCTCACAAAACCCTTGAAAACCCCAAAATTCACCCTAGGCACTATACGACCACTTGGAGGCCCAAAACTAGAGAAATACTTGAGAACTTGCCAAATGAATGGTAGTCCATTTTGGGAGTTTGGGTTGTTTGTGCATCATTTGTGAGAGGGAGCCCTAAAGGACCGGGTAGGAGGCCTAATTGGTCAAAATCCTTGTAGCCCTATTTTGAAGGCAAAAACACAAAACAGTGAAATCGGTAAGGGGTTAAAAGCTTGAAACCTCTTGGGGGCACATGGATGGGTGGAAAAACCTTGTTAGAGACCTCACCTATCCTTTCTAAGACCTTGGAAGGTGTGGAACAAGCCTAGCCCTTATTGGCCATAGTAAGTGGTTTTGAGTCTCATGAGTAGGTGAGACCTTTGGAGCAACATTGCTACTCATTGGTGGGTGGAATGAGAAAGTTCTTGGGATTCCTCAAGCAAGGGAAGTCCTAGAGACCCTAGGGTGTGAAGAGAACACTAGGTGATCCAAGGGAAGGATCCAAGAGCATTGACTAGGCTAGTCTATCCCAAACCCCAACCCATCAAGAACCTTATTCACTGTGAAATTTTTAGGCAGCTATGCAGAGAGCCCCTAAATATATACAACTCGGTAGAGAGAAGACCAAAAACTGGCTACCATTGATCTTTCGGCCTCCTATTCTTATGTGGCCACTATTGGGATGTCAACCTATGGATCAGCCTTATAATGCAGTTACAGAAGAATCAACCAGATGGTCTAGGCTAGAAAAGATGAAAGGATTCTACTGGAATTTAGCTTCAGGAGGAACAGGTCAAGGAACCATTGGTGATCTGAGAGTTAGTGCAAGAGTTAGAAATCTTCTTTTTGTTGTAGGATCAACAAGCTCTTAAAGTTGGGGGCATGATGAGTTGAGACTTTGTCATATTTTTATCTTCAGAACTCTTGAGTTTTTGTTATCTTTTGGTTTGCATAGTAGTAGTGATGTATTGGAAGTTGACTATATGTATTCCATATGTTAAGCCTGAAATTATTAAATCATGTTTTATCTTTGCCAGTCTATTCCTGCAACCATGCCATTTATTCCTGCAACCATGTGATTTATTCCTGTTGCCATGCAGATAATTTAGGGAAAGATCATGTGTGAAATTAATAGATGTGTTGATTAAATAAAATGCGTATGTATGTTCTTGTATGTTATTTTTTTTGTAGTGCAGGTAATAAATGATGCTGTGGTGGATATTCTCCTATCGTACCTATTGAAGGGAAGGATACGTAAGTGATAACTAAAGATCAAACTATAGAAGAGCTGAGCAAGCGTAAGGGACGGTATAAGTGGAGCAATCAAGTGATACTACCAATGTCTAACTTAAGTGGGCATTGAAGTTGTAAATACCGCCACAGTATGTTACAACTGTGGTTCGGTTTAGACCCACGTCTCCTGCAGCATAACTCCAGCCATCTATTTTATCGGTTAAATCATCTGCCTCTTCTTCTCAACGTGATTTGTGTTGTCTATTGTAGTTGATTTCTTTTTAGTAATAAGCTCTTCTTCTTCTAGAGGTTAGACAGAAAAAAGAGGAGAGAAATATAGAGCAGAAGATTTTCTTCTTCTTCTTAAGCATTTTTGAGTTTATATTGAATCATGTAATGATTTTCAGGAACGATGAATAAAATTACTATTTTGATTTGTTAGAGTTGTTTTCTAAGAAGCCTCGTATCACTCATCCAAGGGGGCCCACTTGGTGAGTGTTCCTGTGCATTTGTTAAAATTATTTTTCTTTCCTTAGCCACAGTAGAAGTTCTTGCGTTGACTGTTCTTGCAGCCACTAGAAACAGATCCATTGACTATTCCTGCAGCCAAGCCAGAACAGAGTAACTTCTGTTTATCAGCATTGAATTTATCCAGTATTGCTTTTATGAGTTTATGTAGAAGTCTTCTTGTAGCCTTTTCATAGTTTCCATTCTTGTTTACGTAATCCCCTACCCTAGTCGGCCTTGTAAAGCCCGTTTGACCTTGGTTGACTTCCTACGTGGCATTCTTGAATGGTGGATTTACCATTATGTAAAGTTGTAGATTAGGCTATATGAATATTGTGCATACCTATTATTGTGCTTTTGCATTGATTCTTGTGTAAATGTAATTGTTTCCCTAATTCTTGTTATAAATCTCAAGCTAACGCCTTCATTGAATATGTATATATATGTATGCTTGTGTGACTCATGGGTGCAGGAGATTGCAGGTACTATACCGCCTAGGTGCGAGGTTCATCTCCATTGGGATTCGCAGGGTTGAGTATACCTCCTTCATCCTTAGAATTTGGATTAGGTGGTCATAAAACTCTCGTCTTGCCTTAGTCATAATTAGGTGAGCGTCGTGTGTGGTCCATCGGGTTTCTTTTTCATTTGGGTTGCGTGTCGTGTGATTGGTGGACTTTCTTGGTTTGCATGCCTTGTGTGTGGTAAATGGAGTATTTTATCCTAAGTATTTAATTCAATTTAATGTGTTGATTTATGCATTAGTAATTGAGAAATTAAATTAGATAGGTTTCTTTTATATGATTAATCATTAATTTAAGAGATCGCCTTAATTATATTTGTAGCAAGCTTAAGTATTTAATTTGAATTAGTGTGTTCATTTACGCATTATTAGTTGAGAAATTAAAATAAATAGGTTACTTTCATGAGATTAGTCATTTATCAAAAAAGAGCGCTTTATTTATGTTTGTAGCGAGTTTAGTTTAATAGTTAATTTTAAATAACGAATTTAATTAGTTTATGCGTTTTAAAAAAAAGGAAGATTTAAAGTCATTTGGAAATAGAAATAATTTAACCACTTTTGCATTTTGGAAATGAAAGGGTAAATTTTATTATTTAAAGAAAATCATTTTTAATTTGTAAAGTTTGATATAGTGTAAAAGATTGATTTTGGAAATTAATTTAATTTAAATACTTTACCCTTGTCAATAGTTTGAAATATAAATGTTGGCTTAATTAATATGGAGAAATTAAAATTAAGATTAAATAAGAGAGAAGTATACTAATTAGAAAATCAAGTTAAATTAATTTAATAGTTGAAAAGAATTATTATTTCTTTCTATTTTAAAAAAGGGCTTAAATTTCGAAATTAGAAATTAGGTCAAAATTGGTTCCCATTTAACCTAGGTGGAAAAATATTGTTGGGGGTTGTTAAATTTTTGGAAAAGAAAAGATGGGAAGGAAGATTTGGGGATTTTTGGTAAGGATGGATTTCTACAGCTGCAGGTTGGGGGCTCTTCTTCGAATCTTTCCAGGAATGCTAAAGAGGTAGGATTCCGGTTTTCCCTTTTGTTCTTTGCTAAATTAAAAAAAAAATGGTATTTGGTGAATCTTCATGAAATGCTGTTGTTTTTTTTATATATACCCACGAATGCTCTTAGATTCAAGTTTAGTTTTGAGAATATTGTTGTTTTGGGTCAAGATTGTTAAAAAGGAGTAGATAAATGGGATTAAATCCATTTGGGTATTTGAGATTCATGATCTTATTGAGAAAATTTCCCAAATCATAGTTTTTTTAACATTCTGGAAAAATACAGTTCACTATATGTTGATTCTTTTATTATTTCTCATTTTAGGAATCATTGATTTGATTTTTAAGAAAAAAAAAGAAAGAAGAAGGAATAAGTGTTTGGGTTTTAGAGGGATTTGATTCATTTTCTGTTTAAACCTAGAAAATTTACTGAGATTTCAAAATGAAAAAATAATACCCCAGAAAATGACTGGGGAAAATTTCTTTGACTGCACATTTGGGGCAAATTTGTTTATTTGCCTGTTATTGTTTATTTTAAATAAGAAAATAATAAAATAAATTTTATTAAAACCCCCACATGGTTGGGAGGTATCGGGCTACCAAGGGTAGCAACTGCTACTAGTTGGTAGCAGTGCTACCATTGGTAGTGAACTGCTACCAAATGGTAGCAGCGCTACCAAAGGTAGCAACGCTACCAAGGGGGCCCATGTGGGGTCCATGTGGGTACCCCCAATTTAATATTTTTTTAATATTTATTGTTTAAAAAAAATAAAATAAACTAATGATATGTTAGTAAATTAAAAAAATAAAATTTAAATGGAGTTTTAATTATTTAAATTTAGTGTTTTTTTAATTTTATATTATTTAATTTGAGTATTAAATAATATTTGGATTTTAGATAATTGATATTTAGATAACCCATATAGTAATATATGTTATTGATCATATATTGATTTTTGCTAAACTCTGACTAATATATATAGCATTAATATTTATTAATTGTTAATTATGGATTAATGTGGATGTTAAATAAATGTTATTTTAGATAATCCATATATTAATAGATAATATTAATTATATGTGGCTTTTTGGTCCTTTTGTAACGAATACTGTCAGTGAATTAACCATTAGTGCTCAGACGTTAATTTTGTTTGGTTAGATATAAATTGAGATACATGCATACTTGCTTTATATATACGCAAGAGATTTATAAATCATTGGGGAGCGTATTCTTTTCATTTCAAAGATTTCTTATAAAGTACATTTTCTTTTGAATAGGGTATAATTGTGTTGCTAGAGAGGGGACTAGTGTATAGTTCTAAACCAATATGTCAATGATGTTTATCTAAGGATTAAATAACATATTTAGATGAGTGAAGCTTACATTTATGTGAAGTTGGTTGGAAAACTTGTAGAGATGTATTTACTGACCGAAGTGGTCGTTTGTATTATGGTTGTGTTCGCCTAAAAGGCAGAAATGTATATGACATGTAACTTATGTAACCTTAAACTAATTTTATTGCTAGAAGGGTCTTGCAGTTGAGTAGACCCGGAGATGTAGCCCTCTAGGGGTGAACTCCGAGATCATATCTGTGTTATGCGATGCTCTTGTCTCACATATTTCATACTTAAAGCTATCTTGTAGGGTTGCATTTTTGTAAGTGTATAATGGGGATTTAATGGAGTTATTTCTTGAATGCATGAATAAAGTCGTCTTGTTAAATGTAGTAATTAGGGTCATAAAAGATTGTAAATATGATTATGGAAAGTAATTTGTTAATGTTAATGGAAAGAAGTAAGCATGGAAAGAAACTCTCTAGGTTACAAATATTGTATTAACTTGTTATAAAGCTTGAAATTTGAACGTATTGAATGGGTAACAAATATTGGAATTATGTCATAATATCTAAATTGAAATCTAATGGATGAACCTTATTCAACTACTTACCGTATTATCTTAATAAATGAACATCGTCATGTTAGCTATATTTCCCTAAATTGGATGAACTCAAATTGGCTATCCACATTATAACCTTAATAAATGAACTTCTTCATAATAGCTATAATTGAACTAAAATGGAAGAACTCATTTTTTTGTTTATACCTTAGTTATAGCAAATGTATTTCTTCATATTGACTTTCTTTTATCTAAAATGAGTGAACTCATTAAGTTAGTTATATTTTAACCCTAATGGATGATCGTCACTATGCTACTTACACTTTTAATCTTGAACGAATGAATATCATTTTACTAACTATATTTTAATTAAAGGGATGAACTCATGTAGATATATTACATTTTCACCTTAATGAATTGAACTCCATCTCTTTGTATTATTTTAACTTCAATGAATGAACTCTTTGGCTATTTACATTTTATCCTCTTTAAATGAACTACGATTTAATAGTTGGTTATGTTTAAACCCAAATGAAGGAATCCCCCTCATTATGTTATTTACATATTTAATTCTTAATGAATGAATTTCATCTATTAGCCATACTTTTAACTATAAAGGATGATTTCATTTGTTGTTGGTTACTTTTAAACCCAAATGAATGAACTTCGTTATATTAGTCACATTGTATCTAAAATGGATGGCTCGTCAAGTTATCCCTACTTAAACCTTAATGGGTGAATTCTTAAGTTAATTATGTTTTAACTTCATTGAGTAAATATCCTCTTGTTAGCCTCATCTCCAAACATAATAGATGAAATGCTTCCTAAATTCTAAAATGTCAATTTATCAAACATAACATATCCATGTCTTAAGCATTAACTTTTAGTTAAGATATCCAACTTAATTGGATCAAATGTCGTGAGTTGAGTTAGGTGTAAGGTGATGTAATCATGTTGGGAAACTCGTTAGGTTCGTTTAGTCTTCCGTTGTGTTATCTAAGATTTAGGTAGCTCTAAATTTTCTTAATGATGTGACTTATTATTAACACTCTTAATTATCATTAAAAAAATTAAATATTTACACTCCATTGGAGTGTTTTTAACTTAAACCCTTCGGGGTTTCCTAGCGGGGCATTACACTTGGTATCAGAGCCCATGTTGCAACACTGGGATCTCTGGTTTCACTTGTGCCCTTAGTTGGTGTGTGTTTGTCTACCTTATGTTGTAGGCTTGTCCTCCTTGTTGTGTGTGTGTGAATGAGTAGACCTTAACTTGGGTGTATCATGTGTGTTCACACCCTTTTCTCACCTTCTTGATGTGGGTGCTTTGGAGTGATCGTATGTGTTTTATTACTTTTTAATGTCTTGGTCTACAAATTCTCTTATTTTGAAAGAGAATCGTATGTACCTTCGTTCTTGATTTGTTTTATTCTTTTGACTAATCCATCTGGGTTGGTTGGTATCGTCTTGAATCTAAAAGTATGATATGTGCTTGTCATGGTTATGATCTATCTTAGTGTTATCCACTTGAAGGACTAGTATGGCAAAAAAAAAAAAAAATAAAAAAATAATTAAATGCTTATTTTGTGGTAAATTAAATGACTATCACCCTTCCCCCTCTCTCGCACTAGAGATTAAAATGTTTTTGATATTGGTAATTATCTCTTATTTAAGTTTTCTTATTGCAAGAGAAAGGATGATATTTCTTGAGCCCTTGTGTGAGCCTTATAACGCTTATGTGTTTTAGATTGTGAAAGGGATTTGGTTTGGAAGTTAATTTTGGTTAATGAGGGAAAATTGTATGTTTACATTAAGGATTCTCCACGTGCTTTGTAGGATCAATATAATAAAGTCCATCTTAGGTAAGGCACATTAATATGCGCATAGTTGATCTTGTGAAAATAGCTTGTTGTGAAAGAAGTACCAAAGGAGAACATGTTACAGTAGCTTCGAGAGTGTGTTAGTGTGTTCCACGAAAGATTGTTCTATGTGCGTCATCAAACCAGTTGATTTAGGACCTATTTTAGTAAGGCACCATTTAACTTGCTTTAGATATAGATAATTGTCTTATTGTGTTTAGAAAGAGCAAATGAAAGACTTGTTAATTTGTATGCATTAATGTGTAATATCTAGTAGTAGCTCCTCATTTACCTTCTTGTCATATTTTGAATTTTCAATGTTAGGTTTGATGTGTTATTGTATTGTATTATGAATAGTGAGTGTTCTCAAGAAGACTTGTATTACCAAAAAAATTGTTTGCCTTGAATTCTTGTTTAGAAAACTAGAACATTACGTTGCAACAACAATAATTGGAAATGTCATGTTAGGTTGTTTTGGCACCCTCCTAAAAGATAGCGAAATGAAAACCATGCAACTAAAATGATAGAATTATATCTAAAGCCTATAGTGTGATCTTATAAATCTTGTGTATTCATAGGAAATAGTTGCTTTTCCGATTTTCTTCCTCCTCTTGCCTTAATTATAGGGTTTGTTGTTTTTGAAATGCTATTAAGAATGCAATGATTTAAGAAGAATTTTTATAACACATATAAAATTGTATGTTTGCTTTGGCTTCTGATTGAATGAGGAAAGTTTTTCGCTTTGGAAGAGAAAATTGCATAGTTCGTAAGATGAATGAAAATGCTTAGTGGAAATTGAGAAAGTTATTGGAATGACATTATTTCCTTGTGTAAATTTGAATTGTTAAGAATTTCAGAACGTGTATCTAGAGTAAAATTATTTAGTGATTCATGGGTAAAGCATAATTAAAACTTCCCTTAAGTAGATGTGAGAGTAGTGTAAAGTACTCCCTGTAAATGTGACTAAACTAGTAATGGTGCTATTCCTTGTGTGTTGTAAGAAACCCGTGCTTGCTATGTGTGCCATGGGATGGTGAAGTAAATTTACCATGGGGGATATGTTTGCTTATGAGTATGGGAAACCATACCTATTTATGTGATGTTGCATATTTGTTCCCTTACTGAGTGCCAACCCATGGGTTGTTGATAAGTCAGTATGTGAAGGGGTAGTATTAGGAGTCACCATTCCTTGAATAGTATGAACAGCGTATGAGTAATATCGACGCGAAGCGACTTTAGCTTCCCTATCTTGAGGAAAAATATAGTTATATAAAGAAACTGTATTATAGGTGTACTCAATAATTTCCCTTGTGATGAACCGATTTATGAGGTTCATGTGTGCCAGCCTAATTCCTATCCCTTATTTTGAGCATATAGATGATAGTTCTTGAGCATATTGATGGATTTTATTGGAGCATCGTTTGCCTTGTCTTCATGAGAGGTGTGTTATTTTTCTTACATGAGTTGCCAATTGACTAGTGTTGGTAGACTTGTGGGTAGACCTTAGACATGTATACCTCTGGCTTACGATGGGTATCCTGAGAGGAACATCGCTATGCGGGGTGTGACCGGCGCGTGCCTTATCTGCTAGGTACACTGCCATGCGGGATACGTCCATTGCGTGCCCTTTCCGCTTGGAGTATTGCCATGCCGTGTTGAGACACGATGCAGGATGTAGTAGACATTGCCATGCGGCCTACCAACAGGTATATGGTAGAGCTATGCCACGTGATGATGTGATGCGGGGTGATGTCAAGGTGCACACTGCCATGCCATGCGGATGTGTGTCTAGGCCACACCACATGATGAGCTACTGTGATAGCTAGACGATTGTTCCTTCCTTCCTCGTTGGTGGCTAGCTACTAGTCACGTAGTGATGTAATGTGCACTTATGATCTTCTTTTATTATTTATTTATTATTTATTTCCTTGTGGGCCAGCAATTTATTTTATTTTGACCTTGAAGGTTTAGCCATGATCTTGCAATCTCATTTTTACTTGATTTGATGTTGCAATTCCGGAATTATTTTCTTGCCTTACTATTAGAATTGGCGATTATTGTCTTTATTCTTCTTTACATGGGTGGCTAAACTGGTTTATCCTTATTGTTTTCGTATGTTGGTCTTGTGTTGCAATGTGAATTCCTCTCTAAGAATGTAGGAGACGGTCTTGGATGAGTGTATACGAGGAAGTAGACGTAGGGAACCTTGAGGATGGAGGTATGTGAGGCTGTGAGATAGCTAGGATCCACTACCTACCTATGAGTGGTGACTATCTCTTGGAGGCTAAACACCATACACAACAAGGGATGTTTACGAGGGTCTTGTATGGAAGGTAGCACCACTATGGTGTACCATAGCACCATCAAGCCCTTGAGTGAGATGTTGGATATTGATGATCATGTTATTTGTTCTGAGAGCAGGCATAGCGATGCTGACCGTGCATGTTATCTTTGACCGAGCATCAGACATGCTCACATGTGGCCTTTTGTGTTGTGCAAACCATTTATGTGGATGGATATTATGTGTAATCATGGATTAAATGGTATTAACTTGTCACTATGTTATGAGACATAGTCATTGGAAAAGTTCTTATATGTCTGAAAAGTGTAAACAATTGAGTTATATACGTTGCTCTTATTTATTGAAGGATAACATGGTCGTGGAAATTTATATTTGAAGCTAGTTCTATGTGATAAAGTTATGCTGAAAGGGGTATGGGTGAGAGAATTTGATCTTGATGGCATGTTTACTTGTCATGTTTGATAGATGAGTATGATAACTATTGTCTATATCTTTTAATTGCTTTAGTTTGGTGTAATGAAAGGAAGGAAAAAAATTCTCGTTTCTCTACTATGATTGTGTGCAAATTCTAGAATATTTTAAGAAGTGTATGATTTTAGATGCATTCTGCTAATGGATAATGACATTCATAGAGGATTTATAAATAATGTTTTAAATTGTTGACAAAATAGTTATTTGCACAAATTGATAATTGTTAATTGAGTTTAAGGGCTAATACGTGCTGTATGACTTCCGCTTAGCCTTGCGACTTCCAGGAGTATGTCGGAGCCTAGGGGGGGAGAATGTAATGCCCTACCCTAGTCGGCCTTGTAAAACCCGTTTGACCTTGGTTGACTTCCTACATGGCATTCTTGAATGGTGGATTTACCATTATGTAAATTTGTAGATTAGGCTATATGAATATTGTGCATACATATTATTGTGCTTTTGCATTGATTCTTGTGTAAATGTAATTGTTTCCCTAATTCTTGTTATAAATCTCGAGCTAACGCCTTCATTGAATATGTATATATATGTATGCTTGCATGACTCATGGGTGCAGGAGATTGCAGGTACTATACTGCCTAGGTGCGAGGTTCATCTCCATTGGGATTCATAGGGTTGATTATACCTCCTTCATCCTTAGAATTCGGATTAGGTGGTCATAAAACTCTTGTCTTGCCTTAGTCATGATCAGGTGAGCGTCATGTGTGGTCCGTCGGGTTTCCTTTTCATTTGGGTTGCGTGTCGTGTGATTGGTGGACTTTCTTGGTTTGTGTGCCTTGCGTGTGGTAAATGGAGTATTTTATCCTAAGTATTTAATTCAATTTAATGTGTTGATTTATGCATTAGTAATTGAGAAATTAAATTAGATAGGTTTCTTTTATATGATTAATCATTAATTTAAGAGATCGCCTTAATTATATTTGTAGCAAGCTTAAGTATTTAATTTGAATTAGTGTGTTCATTTACGCATTATTAGTTGAGGAATTAAAATAAATAGGTTACTTTCATGAGATTAGTCATTTATCATAAAAGAGCGCTTTATTTATGTTTGTAGCAAGTTTAGTTTAATAGTTAATTTTAAATAACGAATTTAATTAGTTTATGCGTTTTAAAAAAAGGAAGATTTAAAGTCATTTGGAAATAGAAATAATTTAACCACTTTTGCATTTTGGAAATGAAAGGGTAAATTTTATTATTTAAAGAAAATCATTTTTAATTTGTAAAGTTTGATATAGTGTAAAAGATTGATTTTGGAAATTAATTTAATTTAAATACTTTACCCTTGTCAATAGGTCGAAATATAAATGTTGGCTTAATTAATATGGAGAAATTAAAATTAAGATTAAATAAGAGAGAAGTATACTAATTAGAAAATCAAGTTAAATTAATTTAATAGTTGAAAAAAAATATTATTTCTTTTTATTTTTATAAAGGGCTTAAATTTCGAAATTAGAAATTAGGTCAAAATTGGTTCCCATTTAACCTAGGTGGAAAAATATTGTTGGGGGTTGTTAAATTTTTGGAAAAGAAAAGATGGGAAGGAAGATTTGGGGATTTTTGGTAAGGATGGATTTCTACAGCTGCAGGTTGGGGGCTCTTCTTCGAATCTTTCCAGGAATGCTAAAGAGGTAGGATTCCGGTTTTCCCTTTTGTTCTTTGCTAACTTAAAAAAAATGGTATTTGGTGAATCTTCATGAAATGCTGTTGTTGTTTTTATATATACCCACGAATGCTCTTAGATTCAAGTTTAGTTTTGAGAATATTGTTGTTTTGGGTCAAGATTATTAAAAAGGAGTAGATAAATGGGATTAAATCCATTTGGGTATTTGAGATTCATGATCTTGTTTAGAAAATTTCCCAAATCATAGTTTTTTTAACATTCTGGAAAAATACAGTTCACTATATGTTGATTCTTTTATTATTTCTCGTTTTAGGAATCATTGATTTGATTTTTAAGAAAAAAAAAAGAAGAAAGAATAAATGTTTGGGTTTTAGAGGGATTTGATTCATTTTCTGTTTTAACCCAGAAAATTTACTGAGATTTCAAAATGAAAAAAAATACCCCAGAAAATGACTGGGGAAAATTTCTCTGACTGCACATTTGGGGCAGATTTGTTTATTTGCCTATTATTGTTTATTTTAAATAAGAAAATAATAAAATAAATTTTATTAAAACCCCCACATGGCTGGGAGGTATCGGGCTACCAAGGGTAGCAACTGCTACCAGTTGGTAGCAGTGCTACCATTGGTAGTGAACTGCTACCAAATGGTAAGAACGCTACCAAAGGTAGCGGCCTGCTACCATTTGGTAGCAGTGCTACCAATGGTAGCGTGGGCTACCAAGGGGGCCCATGTGGGGTCCACGTGGGTACCCCCAATTTAATATTTTTTTAATATTTTTATTTATTTATTGTTTAAAAAAAAAACAATAAACTAATGATATGTTAGTAAATTAAAAAATAATAATTTTAAATAGAGTTTTAATTATTTAAATTTAGTTTTTTTTTAATTTTATATTATTTAATTTGAGTATTAAATAATATTTGGATTTTAGATAATTGATATTTAGATAACCCATATAGTAATATATGTTATTGATCATATATTGATTTTTGCTAAACTCTAATTAATATATATAGCATTAATATTTATTAATTATTAATTATGGATTAATGTGGATGTTAAATAAATGTTATTTTAGATAAATCCATATATTAATATATAATATTAATTATATGTGGCTTTTTGGTCCCTTTGTAACGAATACTATCAATGAATTAACCATTAGTTCTCAGACGTTAATTTTGTTTGGTTAGATATAAATTGAGATACATGTATACTTGCTTTATATATACGCAAGAGATTTATAAATCATTGGGGAGCGTTTTCTTTTCATTTCAAAGATTCCTTTTAAAGTACATTTTCTTTTGAATAGGGTATAATTGTGTTGCTAGAGAGGGGACTAGTGTATAGTTCTGAACCAATATGTCAATGATGTTTATCTAAGGATTAAATAACATATTTACACGAGTGAAGCTTACATTTATGTGAACTTGGTTGGAAAACTTGTAGAGATGTATTTACTGACCGAAGTGGTCGTTTGTATTATGGTTGTGTTCGCCTAAAAGGTAGAAATGTATATGACATGTAACTTATGTAACCTTAAACTAATTTTATTGCCAGAAACGTCTTGCAGTTGAGCAAACTCAAAGATGTAGCCCTCTAGGGGTGAACTCCGAGATCATCTCTGTGTTATGCGATGCTCTTGTCTCACATATTTCATACTTAAAGCTATCTTGTAGGGTTGCATTTTTGTAAGTGTATAATGGGGATTTAATGGAGTTATTTCTTGAATGCATAAATAAAGTCGTCTTGTTAAATGTAGTAATTAGGGTCATAAAAGATTGTAAATATGATTATGGGAAGTAATTTGTTAATGTTAATGGAAAGAAGTAAGCATGGAAAGAAACTCGCTAGGTTACAAATATTGTATTAACTTGTTATAAAGCTTGAAATTTGAACGTATTGAATGGGTAACAAATATTGGAATTATGTCATAATATCTAAATTGAAATCTAATGGATGAACCTCATTCAACTACTTACCGTATTATCTTAATAAATGAACATCGTCATGTTAGCTATATTTCCCTAAATTGGATGAACTCAAATTGGCTATCCACATTATAACCTTAATAAATGAACTTCTTCATAATAGCTATAATTGAACTAAAATGGAAGAACTCATTTAGTTGTTTATACCTTAGTCATAGCAAATGTATTTCTTCATATTGACTTTATTTTATCTAAAATGAGTGAACTCATTAAGTTAGTTATATTTTAACCCTAATGGATGATCGTCACTATGCTACTTACACTTTTAATCTTGAACGAATGAATATCATTTTACTAACTATATTTTAATTAAAGGGATGAACTCATGTAGATATATTACATTTTCACCTTAATGAATTGAACTCCATCTCTTAGTATTATTTTAACTTCAATGAATGAACTCTTTGGCTATTTACATTTTATCCTCTTTAAATGAACTATGATTTAATAGTTGGTTATGTTTAAACCCAAATGAAGGAATCCCCCTCATTATGTTATTTACATATTTAATTCTTAATGAATGAATTTCATCTATTAGCCATACTTTTAACTATAAAGGATGATTTCATTTGTGGTTGGTTACTTTTAAACCCAAATGAATGAACTTCATTATATTAGTCGCATTGTATCTAAAATGGATGGCTCGTCAAGTTAACCCTACTTAAACCTTAATGGGTGAATTCTTAAGTTAATTATGTTTTAACTTCATTGAGTAAATATCCTCTTGTTAGCCTCATCTCCAAACATAATAGATGAAACGCTTCCTAAATTCTAAAATGTCAATTCATCAAACACAACATATCCATGTCTTAAGCATTAACTTGTAATTAAGATATCTAACTTAATTGGATCAAATGTCACGAGTTGAGTTAGGTGTAAGGTGACTTAATCACATTGGGAAACTCCTTAGGTTTGTTTAGTCTTCCGCTGTGTTATCTAAGCTTTAGGTAACTCTAAATTTTCTTAATGATGTGACTTATTATTAATACTCTTAATTATCATTAAAAAAAATAATATTTACACTCCATTGGAGTGTTTTTAACTTAAACCCTTCAGGGTTTCCTGGTGGGGCATTACAATTTACCTTTTCTGCATAATGTTAGTTGCTGCAATAATGCTAAATAGCTATTGCAGGAACTTAGTGCATATATAGTGCAGACCCATTTCAAGTATTACGTCCCTGGGTTGACAATCAAATGAACACTAGCTATGGAAATAATGACTTTACCAAATGAATGTCCAAACTTCGGGTTGAGGCTTCAACGAGAGTTATTATTCTTATTGTTGGGTTGAACATTTTTGGCGCTGTTGCCGGGGATGGTGTCAAACTAAGAGCCTATTATGGTTATTGTCTTTTCAATTTTCAGTTAATTGTTTTTTTGGCATACCTGATTGTTCGAAAAATTTCACGAATCTGCATGCATAGGCAAAGAAGAGATGTTCTAGGTAGATTTCTGCCTAGTCATCCTAATCATGCAGGAAATAAAATCCTTTTGCTAAACTTTATCAAACGCCAGAGAATTTGAAACACCCCGAATCTGAATTTTCAGAAGGTAGTCTTCAGTTCCTCTTTGGACCTCAAGAAGAAGAATTTCATATAGTAACAACCCCCACAAGTCCAATGCAAGGAAACCCACCTCCTGGTGGAAATAACCCACCACCACCACCACCACCACACCCAATGTTTGAGTTCCCCATATCTGATCAGAATGATAATGCCAATCTCAAGAATATTCCACCTTCTTCCCTCCCTAAATTTTATGGATTGGTGATAGAGGATCCAAACACATTTCTGTTTGAGTTTGATGTTCTCTGTAGGAGTTTTGACTATACTACGGATGCCCATAGACTCAAAATATTTCCTGCAACCTTGAAGGAATCATCTTTAAGATGGTTTATGAGCTTGGGTAGTAGCATAATCAATACATGGGATGAGATGAAACGGTTGTTTCTTGCAAAATATAAAGATTATTGTAGAGGCATTGATTGTCATGGGGATGATATCTTTAGAATGAGACAAAAAAAAGAGAGAAATATAGAGCAGAAGATTTTCTTAAGCATTTTTGAGTTTATATTGAATCATGTAATGATTTTCATGAACGATGAATAAAATTATGTTATTCTGATCTGTTAGAGTTGTTTTTTAGGAAGTTTGGTATCACTAATCCAAGGGGGCCCACTTGGTGAGTGTTCCTATACATTTGTTAAAATTAGTTTTCTTTCCTTAGCCACAGTAGAAGTTCTTGCATCGACTATTCCTGCAGCTACTAGAAACAGATCCACTAACTGTTCCTGGAGCCAAGCCAGAACAGAGTAACTTCTGTTTATCAGCATTGAATTTATCCAGTATTACTTTTATGAGTTTATGTAGATGTCTTCCTGTAGCCTTTTCATAGTTTCCATTCTTGTTTACCTTTTCCGCATAATGTTAGTTGCTGCAGTAATCCAGAATAGCTATTGCAGGAACTTAGAACATATATAGTGCAGAACCATTTCAAGTATTACGTCCCTGGTTGACAATCAAATGAACACTAGTTATGGAAATAGTGACTTTACCAAATAAATGTCCAAAATTTGAGTTGAGGCTTCAACTAGAGTTATTGTTCTTATTGCTGGGTTGAACAAATGGTTCTCCATGTTCAAAGTTGCTAAAAAGTTAAGAAATATCAAAGACAACATTAAGATTTGGAACAAAAAGGTTTTTGGAGATATTTTTGAATCCAAGAGGAAGCTTAAGGAGGAATTAGAACAGATTTTAAACTCTATTCAGGAAGATGGTTATAAGAAGTTCCCCAAGGCTAAAGAAGATGAGGTTCTAGCCAAATTACACAACATTATCTCAAGAGAAGAAATTTACTGGAGGCAAAGATCTAGGGCTATTTGGTTAGAAGTTAGTGATAGAAATACTAAATTCTTTCATATGACATCAATGAAGCATAAAGAAGCAATCATAATTTCCAGATTAATTGTTGATGAAAAAAATTCATGTCAAAGATGATGACATAGGTGATGAAGCTGTTAGGTTCTTCTCTAACTTCTTGACAGGCAGCAAGGAAATTGACATTGTTAAGCAACAAGATTTGGTTGATAACATTCCTAAGATAATTGGACCTAATCAGAATAAGATATTATCTGCCATCCCTTCAGTTGGCGAAATTAAAAAAGATGTTTACTCCTTTCAAGGGGATAAGGCATTGGGCCTGGATGGCTTCCCCATGTATTTCTTTCAGGAATATTGGCACATTGTTGGGGCTGATATGACCAATGCTGTCAAATAATTCTTTGTATCTAGAAGAATTCTTAAAGAAATCAACTCTACTTTCATTGCTCTAATTCCCAAGGTGGCTGGAGCTGATTCTATGGGGAAGTTTAGGCCAATAAGTCTTTGTAATTTTTTTTACAAGATAATTTCAAAAGTCCCGGCTTCTAGATTGCTGGTTGTTCTTCCCCTTGTTATCTTTGAGGAGCAAAAAGGATTTGTCCCAGGCAGGCAGATTTTGGATTCTATAATTCTTGTGCATGAGAATATCCACTCTCTTAATGCTACAAACAAAGAGGGATTTCTCATCAAGCTGGATTTGGCAAAATCCTATGATAGGGTTGAATGGCAGGTTCTTTTTAGGCTCATGGAGGCCTTTGGATTTGATGAGAAGGTTATTAAAATCATTAGAGAGTTGATATCTACACCAAAATTTTCTATTCTTATTAATGGATCTCCATCTAGATTTTTTAAATCTTCAAGGGGGCTCAGGCAAGGAGATCCTATATCACCTATTCTTTTCACTATTTTGGCGGAATGCTTGAGCAGATTGATTCAAAAGTTGAAAGAGAATAGGACCATCAAAGGGTTGCAACCCTCTTCTGCTAATTTCTTCTGCACACATCAACAGTTTGTTGATGATACAATATTGTTGGGATATTTTTCTATTAGCGAAGCTTCCACCTTCAAAGGTGCTCTTAGATCTTATTCCCTTGCTAGTGGACAACAGATTAATTGGGAGAAATTGGCTATTTACTTCATCAACACCCCCTTGTTGAGGCAACAGAGGATTGCTAACATAATTCGTTGTAAGGTTGAGCTGCTCCCCTCCACTTATTTGGGTCTCCCTCTTTGTTTGGCTCCTCCAAACTCTTTCTGAAATTCTTTAATTGATAAGTTCAACAAAAAATTGGCTTTTTGGAAAGGCTCTATGTTATCACAAGCTGGTAAACTTCAAATTCTTCAAGCCACTCTTCAGAATCTGCCTATTTATGCTCTTAGTTTGTTTAGTATATCGGTCAAATTTGCAGATGCTTTAGAAAGAATTCAAAAAGGATCTGGTGTGGAAGATAAGAAAAGGATTGCTTTGGTTTACTGGGATAAAGTCTGCTATCCTAAAAGAAATGGGGGGTTAGGTATTAAATCTTAAGCCTTTCAACAAAGCTTTGTTAGCCAAATAGATTTGGAGGGCATATGGTATTAAGAGAGATTGGAGTAGGGTGTGGTTTGACAAATACATACATAATCAGCCCATTCATTCTCTTCTCTATTCTGAAGATATTCCTACTGGATCTTTTATATGGAATAGTATGATCAAATCTATTAAAGTTGCTAAAGATGGAGATGGATGGGTCCTTGGCAAAGGTAACAAAATCAGATTTTGGGAGGATGTCTGGATCAAAGATGAGCCTCTTTTTAACCAGGATTGCAGCCATTTCATTGAAGACTGTAAAAGGAGGTTTGGTTCTATGGTTTGTAATTATTGGGAGGAGAATAAATGGGTTAAACTTGATGCAGTTTATGTTGGATTTTCTTCGCTCCAACATGATTTTCTATCTTTCCTGTCAGCATAGATTCTGATGATGTTTTCTTATGGAAGAGTAATCCTAGGGGTAATTTTACTGTTACCTCTGCTTATAAAAAAATTGCTACTCAGGCCTGCAACCCTATATGGAATAAAGTTTGGAATAGATTCCTCATTCCTAAAGTTAATATGTTTTTTTGGCTTGCAACTCACAACAAGATACTTACCATTGATAACCTGGTTCAAAGAGGATTCATGATTCCTAATAGGTGTGAGTTATGTTAGAAAGAGCCTGAGTCTATGGATCATTTGCTTATTCACTATTCTTTTACCTGGGAGATCTCGGGTAAAGTGTGGATGCAATGGAAAGTTGATTGGGTAATGCAAAATAGTTTTAAGGAAGTCCTTTGGGAATGGACTTTCCCTACCAAGATTCCCATGATTAAGACCCTTTGGTTCTTTGTCCTTCCTATGACCAGTTGGCATATTTGGAAGGAGAGAAATAATATAATTTTTAGGGAGACTAAGTGTTCTTATCAGGTGGTTTTTGAAAAGATTTGTAGGGCTATTAAAGAAAACATCAATACCATTCACAAAAGTAACAAGCAATGTAGTTATATTGACATGACTAATAATGAGAAACATTCTAACTAAATGGAATTTGATACACAAGGTCTGGAAATCTGATATGAAGAGTAGAAGAGATAATGTTGTGTGGAGGTTCCCTCCTCACGATTGCGTTAAGGTGAACTTTAATGGTGTAGCTAAAGGAAATCCTAGGAATGCTGGAGGGGGAGGGGTCATCAGAAATTCTTATAGCTTTTGTGTTGCTGCGATTGCCTCTCCCTTTGGAGTTTAAAACAACCATGTGGCAGAAGCTCTGACAATGTTAAAATGTCTTCAGCTTGCTCAAAGATTTAATTTTTAAAGAATTTGCTGGAGGGGGAATCCCTTAATATAATTCAGGCTATTAAAGGTATTAGTTCCCCTTCTTGGAATATCCAAAATATTATTGATAATGCAAAAAAAATTGTTAGACGCCTATGATAGTGTGATTATTACCCATACCTTTAGGGAAGGTAACAGGGTATCTGATTTGTTAGCCAATGAGGGGGTCATTTTAGTAGAGGATGCTAATTATATCGGAGAATCATCATGTAAGAATGGAGTCCGAGAGCAATTATTTCATGATAGAGTCCATGGTGCATATTAATTTCATTATTACCTTTCCGGGTTCAAACTTCAATGATAGATTTTGGAGTGAGGCAGATTGTCAGTTGATTACCTATCTAAGGCATTGCGATAATGAGTATCGGTGTGAAGGGCCTTATCATATTAAGTGCTGGGTTAATTTTAATGTTTTAAAAGACTACTTGAAAAACAAGAAAATCACCTTGGTTTTCAATTCCAACGTCTCTGTTCTTCAGCATTTGGTCAGTTTGCGCTCCTTTGAGGGTTTCGACTTGAACAACCATCACATTATGGGAGGAAATCTCAACCGTAATGAGCCTACCAACTGTGATAGCTGGAAAGGTGAAAGGAAAATTTGGTGAAGGTTGCACAGATATGGCTTCGCTGATTAAATGGAGAAATTGAATGGGAGAAAGAAGTCTATTTCCCGTGGTTTTGCCAAGGGCTGGAAAAATAATAAAGTTACTCTATTCGGTCAACCTGGAAAGTGGATGAAGATTTGGTGGCTGAGGTGACCGGTTTGCAGAAGGATGACATCAAGTTTTATAGAGACCACAAGTTCTCGGTGGAAGCCATCAAGAATTTCCCCAAAAATGAAGAAGAAAGGCCTCAACTTGCCAAAAGGATAATGCTTCCTATTATCTCCCTAACCAGGTAAAATCTTTCTGGCAGAAAATATTGAAAGTTTTAATGGAGTACCTTATAGTTGATGGTAGGTTTTCAAAAGTCTAAAATTACCACTTTGTTATCCTTAACCATTTTCGCCATGGATCTAAGATATCACTACCTTTTTACTTGGCCTCTTCCCTTAATAATAGTTTGGCTGACCAAGCTAAGAAACATAATTCCTACCCCATTGCTCACCAAGGCCTTATTTTGTTATTATATGAGCATCTGAAGGGAAAAGCTAAGGCTAATAGGGATGATCCCTTTGTGGAGAATTCCTATATTTCTGAGGATTATGACAACTCTAATTTTGATGAGGATTCTTCTAACCTTCCTCCGAAAAAGAAGTCGAGGGTTAGTGAAAAAGCTAAAGAAGACATTGAAGAGAATGCTGGTTCTGAGAAGGAGCAGGAGAAGGAGGTGGAAGAAGAGGCGGAGAATGAGTAGGAGAAGGAGGTTGAGGGTGAGGAAGGGGATGAGCAGAGAGAAGAGGATGTTGAAGAGTCAGAGGCGAAGGATAATCCATATGTTTAAGATAACAAAGATGATGTTCAACATAACATGGAGGAGAGAAACCCTAGGTCTGAGGATTCTACCCCAGATATGGAGAATGCAGAGTCCATTCTGAATGCTACTAGAAACAACACTCTAGAAATGTTCAATTTCTAGAAGTGGGTGATTGATAACATCACTAGCATTTAGGAAAAACAGAGAGAGCTGGATTTTAAAATTGAAAACTTGATTAAGGATATCAAAATTAAAGGTAAAGAGGATAATGTAGAGGATACTAGTGCTGCAGAGGATGAAAAAGAAATTTTGAACTAGTCAGAAAGTGAGATTATAAAGGGAGATTTGAAGCACCTAGAGGATGTGGTGAGGATTCTCAAAGAAAAGGGTGAGTCTGATAATGGTTTGATAAACAATTGGATTCAAAAAACTGAGAGGGCCTTGAAGAAATTCATGGAGCATAGTTTGGCTATGTTGAAGGTGTCCTCTCAAAACATGAATGCACTGGTTGCTTGCTTGGAGAAGGATAAGCAGAATAAAGAAACTGTGATTATTGATGATGACACGGCTTCTAGTTCTATTCAACACTCCTCCAAACATAGAACCAGGCAAAATGCAAGTGAGATGGAGCTGAATACCAAAGGAAATGAACAGATGTAGGAAAATAAAGACCTGAAAGAGGTAGCTAATGCGATGATGCTGGTCAAGGATGCAAAAGATACTATAAAGATTTTCACCTAAAATTTAATTTTGTTTCTCGCTCGCCTTTTGCTGTTCTTTACTTTGGCTACTGTCCTTTATGCTGTTCTTTTGTAGCCTTTCTCTCTTTGTTCTATTTTCTCTAGTTTCTCTATTGCTTCTCTTTTCATTATGTAAGCGGGTTTTGGGTCCCTTAAAACTTGATTTTCCTTAATCAAAAACACATAAATAAAGCTAACATTTCATCATCTATAAAATACAATGCATAAGCATAATTAACATCTACTCATTCATAAGAAATAGTGTATAATCCACATCTACTCCTCAATAAGCAATAATGCATAATAGCATCCACTAAATCATACTCCAAAGCATAGTACCTGAATAAAAACATCACAACATATTGTATCAACCATCCACGTAAGCCATTGAAAAGCCAACCATGGTCAACTAGGTCAAATAGAGTCTGATTAAGGAAGGGGTATTATAGATGAAACCTCAAAAGCACCTTGTCACCCATTGAAAAATATCAATCTGTAAGATGAGCATCCGCATATTTATTTTGTTTGTCTTGCACTTCCACCAAATGCTCTCTAATACGAGTCACCTGTTGCTCCACATCTCTGAACCGAGAAGCACTCTATCTGTAAAACCCTCTCAACTCAAAGGCATAAGACAAGGTCACCCATACAAAGCTTGAAAAGGAGAAATTCCAATCAAACTATGGTAACCATTATTATAGGCAAACTCTACCAAATAGAGGTAATCCTCCCATCGAGATTGTTTATCCATAACATGCATCTGTAGCATATCCTCCAAAACATGATTAACTCTCTTAGTCTGCCCATTTGTCTTTGGATGATATGTTGAACTGAAGTTCAACTAAGCCCCTAAGTCATGCTAGAGGGAAGTCCAAAATGTTGAAGTGAGCACTAGATCGCGATATGATATAATCCAACAAGGAATACCATGCAATCTCACTATATCCTCCATGAAAAACCAAGCCACTGTTATTGTTGTGTAGGAAAATCAAATTAGAGAGAAGTATGCCACCTTGGTCAACCTATCAATGGTGACCATGATAGCATCATGACAACAAGAAGACATAGATAATCCAACAATGAAATCCATCAATATGATATCCCATTTCCAATCCAGAATCAGGTTTGACTACAACAAACCTGCGGGATGTTAATGCTCTACCTTCACTTGCTAACACTCCAAACATAGAGACCCAAAATATGATATATCATGCCTCATACTAGCCTAATGGTACAACTGTCATAGATCTACATGCATCTTCTTGACTCCCGGATGTGTCAAGTAAGGTGCATTATGTGCCTTTTATAAGATCAGATATCAAAGTTCGTCTAAAGGTGGAACATAAATACATCCCAAAAGGTGAAGAAGATCATTCGAATCCAATGAATAGCGCATAAATCTTCCATCAAGGGATCTCCTTGAGGCAACCTATGCACTTAACTCTTGTTATTGAGCATATGAAGGAAGCACACTAAGAATCTAACTCCTCAAATCTATGTTGAGAGTCATCACTAAGACCTTATTCCTCCTGCGACTCAATGCATTACCTTGGATATTCTTCACCTCAAAATTATACTAAAAAAGAAACTCCATCCATCTACACTACCTAGCATTCAAGTTCTTCTGACTGAAGATATACTATAAACTGCAATGATCACTATGCAACTCAAACTGATGCCCAAGGAGAAAATGCCTCTATCTCACCAAGGTGTGCACTACTGTCGTTAACACTAAATCATGAGTGGGATAGTTCAACTCATGATATTTAAGTTTACGTGACTCATATTATATCACACGACCATCTTGCATAAGGAATACTCCTGAAACCTCCAAAGAAGTATCCGTGCACACCACAAAATCACCTAAAGGATCTGACACTGCTAGAATAGGTGCACTAGTCGAATGCTCCTTGAGGATCCAGAAAGCTGCCTCACACTAACCTTACCAAATAAACTTTTTCCCTTTCCTTTGAAGAGAAGTGATAGAATGAGCAATATTCGAGAGTCCCTAAACAAATTGACGATAATATCCTGCAAGGCTTATAAAACTGCGAATATCGCCCACATTAATGGGTGCTAGCCAATATACAATCACCTGAATCTTAGATAAATCTACTGCAATACCCTCTCCTAAAATAACATGGCCAAGATACTTTAATTTGGTCTGAAAGAACTCACACTTAGCTATATTTACATACAACTGATTCTCACTAAGACATTGCAATACTTGCCTCATATGCTCCTCATGCTCCTCCACAGTCATTGAATATACCAATATATCATCAAGGAACACAAGTAAAAACCTATCAAGATAGGTATTTAATACTCCATTCATCAAACTCATGAATACTAAGGGCACATTAGTAAGCCCAAAAGGTACCACTGTAAACTCATAATGACCATATCGAGTATAAAATATTGTATGATGAATATTTGCCTCATGAATCCACAACTGGTAATACCCTCACTTAAGTTCTATCTTAGAGAAGACCTTATCATCCTTAATCTAATCAAAGAATTCATCAATCCTTGGCAAAGGATAACAATTCTTCACCGTCACCTTATTCAACTATCGATAGTCTATACACATGCGAAGAGATCCATCCATCTTCTTAACAAACAACATAGGTGCTCCCCATGAGGAAACACTAAGACGAATAAATCCCTTAGATAGAAAATCCTCTAACTACAAATGCAACTCACTCAAATCCTAAGTAGTCATCCAATAAAGAGCCTTAGATATAGGCTCTTCTCCTGGGACTAAGTCTATCCAAAAATCAATGTCATGCTTAGGTGGCATACCTAGAATCTTGCTAGAGAACACATCTGAAAACTCCTGAAGGATGGTATGATGACGAAAGAGATTATCTCAACTTTATCCCTCATCCAACTCATCCACCTTTACTATAAATAACTAACAACCCTGCTTCACACATTGCTTAAATTGTATAGCAAAAAATATGCGAAGATAAATAGGTCACTACACACCCACTATCTCCACATTCTTACCACTATCATCAAGACACTGCACCCTCTTACCACGACAATCAATCTTATCTTGATGAGCCTCAATCCAATCCATACCCAACACAACACCATAGGACCCTAAAGAAAGAACACAAAAATCTACTATGGTGGCACAAACTCCTAAATCCAACACACAACGATGCACAAGGGAATGCTATAGCCTTGGACTTTGAAGCCAACTCAACCTGCCACCTATCGTCTTGCTTTGCCGTCGCAAGCCTGCATCACTCTACTAAAGATGGAGGAATGAAATAATCTGAAACACCAAGATCAAACACTACTAAGCAAGAAATACCACCTATCTCACATGTGGTCTCATTAGTTGTGCCCCAATGCTCAGCCTGATAGTTATCAACCAGCGTGAATACACGATGAGATCTTCTTGAATCTCCTATTGTGGGCTCTGAAGAAAATGGCCTCTATTTAGACATTTGAGTAGTTTTTTGAGGACAAAAAAATGTAATATGTCCCTACTGGACACAAGAGAAGCAACCTCCTCTATTGAATCCTCTGCTAACTAGGGGTGCACTGGACTGCTAGACACTACCTCTGCTAGAATTCTGCTGAGAACTTCATGCCGACTGAGAAGGAAAAGATTGTCTATCTCACTACCTATTATGATCCCTATCAGCCTATGATATAGTACCATGAACAAAATTCTAACCCTGAGGATACTTCTTCCAATACCATTGACCACTTTGAAAGGAAGAGGGATAACTCCTAGCAAAACCTAAGCCTAGTGTTGCGCTCCTCTCACCACTAATCCTGAAGCTGGAGCACTAACTGTCTACACTCTTGGCATACCTCCTAAAGAAAAATTCAAAATCTCCTCAACCAAGTGCACCTTCTCCACAACTACCTCCATAGTATTGGGTTCAAAAACTTGAACACCTCCATTGATATGGTCATTAAGACTTCTAACAAAATGTTGCACCAACATAGCCTCATCATCCACTATCCCAGCATACTGCTTAAGCTCAAAGAACTTACAATCATAGTTCTCAACTATCATAGTCAACTTTCTCAAATCATGAAACTCATCTGCCTTCCTCTGCCTCCAAAGATCTGACAAGAAATGAGCACAAAGCTGCTCAAGAAACAACTGCCATGAAACTATCATAATGTCAAAGTGCAACTTTTGCTCCTCCATACACCACCAAGTAGAAACAAAATCACAAAGATGCGTGATCGCACACCTAGTCTTGATGTTATTGCTATATGGGTGCATAGAAATATACCTACCCAAATACAAGAGCCAAGTATGTGCCTCCATACCACTGCTAGAGCCATCAAAAGTGGGAGGTCAAGACCTCAAAAGATCTCTCATATGACCTGTTGAAATTGCTTCCTAATCTAGAACTGCATCAACTCTCCTCTGAGGTGAACATGACCACTCTCTCTCTCTCACTCCTAATACTCACCTATCTCTTGACATCCAAAATGATGAGACTCTTCCTACTAATTCTCCTCCTATCTCAGTCTTAAATGACCAAGAAGCTCCTTAAGTATATTGATCAACTGCAGAACTGCATCTCCACCTTGTTGATTTTGTTGTTGCTTCTCATGGCAAGCCTCTTCAAAAACCTCAAGATGAATATTCCTTTTAGTACCCATACGACCACCACGTCCATGAACTCTACCTCTGGCAGGCATCTTATCTAAGCAAGACACAAAGCAACTATAAGATGAAATCTACGACAACTAATGCAAGGAAAATAACTACTAGGGATAATCACATTGCTATCCCAAGATATAGTGCTACTACGCACAATTGGCTCAACATGAAACCATAGTACCTAGTGTATGGACATGAGCTCTAATACTAGATGTAATGTCCATCAAAATAGTCTAGAGAAATATAACCAACTAACATGCAAATGGAGAATATAAAAAAAAACATTAACCAAGGCAACATGTAGGGTGAGAAAGGAGACAAGGATAATGGTAGGGTAAAGAGGATTTTGATGAGTTAGAGGGGAAGGAGAGTCCCTATGATACGGATAATAGGGATGAGGTTCAGAATAATATGGAGGAGGTCAACCCTAGGTCTGAGGATTCTCCACAGGGCATGGAGGATGCAGATACTATTCTGAATGCTGTTAGAAACATCTCTTTGAAATTTTTTAAGTTCCAGAAGTGGGTGGTTGATAATATTACCAACATTCAGGAAAAACAGAGAGAGATGGAGCTCAAAATTGATAATGTGGTTAAGGATATTAATGATAAAGGAAAAGAGGAAAATTCTGAGGATAATAGTGAAGCAGAGGGTGAAAAAGATATTCCTGATTGGTCGGAGGGTGAGATCATAAAGGGAGATGTGAAGCACCTGGAGGATGTGGTGAGGACTCTCAAAGAAAAGGGCAAGTCTGATTATAAACTGATAAACAATAGGGTTCAAACAACTGAGAGTGATTTGAGGAAAATCATGGAGCATAGCTTGTCTGTGATGAAGGTGACTTCCTAAAATATGAATGTGCTGGTTGCCTTCCTAGAGAAGGATAAACAAAACAAAGATATTGTGATTGTTTATGATGAGCTGGGTTCTAGCTCTGTCCAGCATTCTTCCAGACGTAGAACTAGGCAAAATGCTAAAGAGTTGGAGTTGAAGACTAAAGATAATCAATAGGTGCAGGAAAGAAAAGACCTTAAAGAGGCAGCAAATGCAGTGATGATGCTTGTCAAGGATGCTGAGGAGACCATAAATATTTTCACCTAGATGTTCTAGTTTTCTTTTAGGTGTGCTAGTATCTCGCAGGTCTTTTGTTGTTCTTTTCTCTAGCTGTTGTCTTTTGTGCTGATCTTTTGCTGCCTTTCTTTCTTTGTTTTGTCCTTTCTTGCTTCTCTAATGCTTTTCTTTATGATTTGTAAGTGGGTTTAGGGTCCCTTAAAACCTATTTTTCCTTAATCAAAAACATGTATAACTCAATAATCATTTACATTCAATAAATCATTCACTAACCATGCATATAATCTACATAAAGCATGATCATAAGAATATAATACATGAGTGGATATAAATAGCATCTCATCATCTAATATTCTGTAGGGTATCTCAACGCCATTAATAAACATGAATACAACAATATCAAAGATTATATTCACATTCTAACATTTTCTAGACTCTAACATCCATTCCTAACATTTATTCCTTCCTATAATATAAGGAATAACTGATTTATTTAAGCTATCATGAACATATCTCAAATTGATCCATTTCCCATTTACTTCTCTTTAGATTCATTTTAAACACCAATTCCAAATGTTCCTAATCCCATTATTTACATCATATACTAGACCATCATTGTTTCATTACTAACATTACTTATAACATATCTTGTTTATTTCCACCATTAAGATCAACCATACATTCCATCATAATACCAAATGCATATACCATATCCAAGAGACAAGAAATTTAAGAGAAAGCCTTTGGATATGGTACTAACGCCATAATCATTATCATTGAAGGTAATCATATCTTTACATGACATATCCTACAAGAGTATCTTTCATCCTCTAATAAGTTTACATTATCATTTACATCAAGGTACATAGTGTCCAATCTACAAATACAACTATATCATGAACATTAAAATTATAAATGCCACATGAATCATATTATAACATTGGCTTACATTCTAACAAAGTATAAAACAATTTGCTTCAATAATTCCATCCACAAGCTAAAGAGATAAAGGATCCACATCCACACACATGAGCATCCAATGAAGAACATCCCAACGAAAGAAGACATCAAACCATCTGACCATGTGGAACCAACAAGGAACCATCCCCTATTCTATGAAGAATGAAACAAGGTCCCACAAACACTCTAGACCTAGGCTGACAGTTAACAACCAAAAAATAACAACACAATAATAATCATAACCAAAAAACAACCACATGAATAATAATCCAAATCACATCACGAGGCTAAATCAAAAGCATAAAACTCTCAAAGGCAAATAAACAACAATGACATAAGGAACAAGGAAACATGTAGGGAAGAGTGTCATCACATGCTATCCTCACAAATAAGGGATATAAACTATGGGATCTCCACCCAACACTACGGGATCTCAACCCATCACCCTAATAGACATGCAGAACCATCTCAACCTATGAGAGAATCAAGTGAGTTCAGGTTACCGTCTCCACAGTGTTCCCAAGCTCTTCCCGAGTCTCCACTCAAGGGCTATGAGGTGGGGCAAAAAAAGACCATTTTATTATCTTGTTTAGATGAATCCTATTTACCCAACCCATCTAATTAATTATTATGGTTATCACTTATTTAAATCAAGAAAACTTTCAATCTGTTCGTGGTGGTCTAGACTCTAAGCATCCTTAGAAGGAACCTCTTAGCAACCTATCTCTCATGACCTCGATCATCACTTGAAAGCCCACTCCCCCTATCCATGTTCCAAGAACTTACGATAATCACATACATAAAGATAACAAGGAGGCTCATACAAATATACTTCACAAATAACATCCATACAAGGATACACATAGATATGAAAAACCAATCAATAGCCAAAAGCCATAATGCCAAAACATAAAATATAATCACAACCTCTTAAAATAATCAAAATTAGGAGCAAGGCATAATCCCTCATGCTCAGCCATATCAACACAACCTCTACAACAAAGCACAAATCATTTTGTTGGAGCCATAACAATGCATTCTTCCACAACAAGGTAACAACCATCTTGCTAGAGCCAAAATTATAATCAAATATCACATTTGAATAATAGAACAACTCATGGAATCATAATGATACCAAATACTACTTTTGGTATAAGAGACTCTGAAAAACCATCCCAGATTGGAAAAAGACCAGAAATAATGAAACTGGGCAGATTAGCGCATTTCAAAAATAGCGCAGTGCATGTACCAAAAACTATAACACATATGAAAGGTAAAATAGTGCATATAACTAGTTTGACAACACATGCATGCAACACTATAGCACATTTACCCATTTCTACAACGCTTTTACATTGCAGACTAGCGCATTTTCCCATTAGGGTAGCACATATTCATGTTTCTATAGTGCTTATACTTAAATCTAAAATGCATTCGTTTACCAGAATAGCACATTCATCAATTCAACAAATTTTCTATGAGGTTTAGAGCATTTGATAAATGAACTCAAAAAACGAAAACCAAAATTCATGATAAAGTCTAGAAAAAATTAAGTATATAAATCAATGTAAATAACCAATCCAGATCGGGCACATCATGACACCAAAACCAAGAAATGCAAACTTATAGGAATGATCCAACATAGAGCACAATATGAACTTCATGGAATAATCATGAGAACTATCCTTTGACACATACATGAGGTAATATGATAGCCCCCATTAGAAAACAACAAGGTTCTTATCCAAAAATAAGTTGTAGATGATAAATCCAAATTGCACTAATCAACAGTAGGCCAACAAGACTCCAAACTATTATAGGCATACATAAAACAAAGAACAGGGATCTCCCGACAATCGCAAAAATTACGATGAAGCCATACACCATAATGCATCAATAAATATAGCCATAAGACTACAATACTCCCAAATATTGCTTAAAAAACTTTATAAATAAATCTTTCAACAATTCCAAACTCCCCATTCCCGTATAAAAAGTTTTCATAGGCAATCTTTTCCAAAAGAAAAAATACCAAGAAAGTAAAAATCTCTAACCTAAAATACTGATATTATGGAAAATGAATTCGGTGAAGTGCAAATCCAATCCAAAATCTAGCCAAATCAAAGCCAAGCTCCAAGCAATCAAAATTTTCAACAATACATAAATTCTCCAGCAAGCCAACCCACGACAATGCTTAGAAAGCCAAATAAATACAATTCCATTCAAAACTATGAAATCTATCGGTCAATCCAAAAATAATAGGAAATATAATATTTCATACCTACCATATCCCAAAATCAAGGTACAAAAATATAAAATAATATTATTTATTAAATTACCCAAATCTATTAACTAATCATAAAATAGGGTAGGTAGAGTAAATAATAATTTAATAACCCAAAAGGGTAAAAAGAGATTAAATAATAGGAACAACCCAATAAAAAAAAACCATTGGCATAATAAATAAATACCTAATTAAATATAAAGCCACAAAACATAATAACATAAGATCAATAATAATTAAACAATAAATAATAAATAATAATAAATCCAACAAATCAAAGCTTAGTAAACATTAATCAAAACAACATTAATAAACATCAATCCTCAACAATAAATCGCCCAATAATCATAAAATATCAAAACTATACATTAAATTAATTTTAATATTAATAACTATATGAATCAATTATTACTTAATTAATTAATCATAATACTACAAGGCAACCCGACATAAGGTCGAACAACGCACCACAATATGCCAAGAAGATGACTCACACCAAGACACTAAACTGAAAAGGGTATCAACTTAAGCCTAGAGTGTGTAGAGGAACTCATGTCACCTCCGATCAACTTGCCATTGGGATTAAGACATGTTCAAACCTGTGAGACTAGGTGGAGTTGATGTCTAGTACATGCAATCCCGTAACCACTAATATCCACAAGATAACATATGCATTATATATATCATAAATAATCAGACAAGTGAAGAGAATCACAACATCATATCATGCTCGTAACGAGTGATATGACATTGTCTCTATCACGAATACAATAGCAAGCAATCATGACAACCATAGCATTTACTTATCCAATATAATCATGAAATGGGGCTAGTTTTAACAAGATATCATCATGTCATCATAAGAAATATAATCCATCAAAAAATAATGAGTTCATATAGATCATCAAGCATAAGTCTATCCATCATAATAATCTAGTACATACTATCATCCATATAATGTATCAAATGTCAATATAGAATGTCTAGCATCATCTAGAAGCATCTAAAATGTAAATCAATCCATCATTATCAATGAAACATCACATAAGAGTCTATATAAGTCTATCAATTCACCAAACAAAAGATGAATCAGGGAGGGACACTACACCCTTGCACCTCCTTTTGGTGCAAGTGCTAGTTTTAACTAATTTTTCATCTCAAAGTTTTCTCTCTCGTGGATTTTCTTTTGGTTGAAACATTTAATGTATCTAATTAGGAATTTCACATGAAGTGGGTATGAGAAAGTATATTCTATTATTATTCTTTCAAACGATAATTAGTTATATATAATCTTATTTTAAAGTGTAAAAAATTGAAAGTGTAGAATTTTTTTTCCAATATCATTAAAATAAAATAAAAATAAAAATAATAACATAATTTTATTCATGTAATCATAATAAATAAACAACTCTTCAAGAGAACATAATCTAAAAATATAAATATTATAGTTTTATTAAGTCAACTATAATAAATAAAATAGCTTTCAAATAGAATTAATAAAATAGTTATATTAATTTATAATTTTTTTTTTAATATTTTTTTATGTAAAATAAATTAAAAAAATTTATTATCATTTTTAACTATAAAAAATGAAATAATTTTATTAATATAAAATCATTCTTTTGCTACCTTAACATTTTTAATAAAATACACAATAAAATTTATTAGTAAAGATCACTTATAATAGTAATATGTTCCATATTAGTATTGTTACTATGTCAAATCTTTTCTTTCGTATACTATAATTTTTTTTATTTTTCACGATTATGAAAAAGAAATATCAAAATTCTAAAATACTTTTCATAGACTTCATAAAAAAGAATTCCAAGATTTCTGTCAAATTCATATAATTGTTTAAATAATATAAAACATATTACTTATTAAAATAATAATTATTAAAAAATGTTACAAACAATAAGAAAGGTGAAGGTGATATTTTGAAACTTGAATAAACTTGATTACTTTTTTGTTGGGAACAACAATGAAGGAAAACTGAGAGGGGGGGGGGGGGGGGAGGTATGAATCAATTTTCACCAGATTAAACAAATTAAGCACAATCTCAAATTTCAATCAACTGCAACAAAAATAAAGATAAAGACAATAACAACAACACAGATGACACCAAAATTTTGATGTGGAAAACCCGGTTAAGGGAAAAACCACGGTGGGAACCTACCCACAATAAGATGATACTCTATAGTAGTATGTGTAAATATTACAATGGGGAATGCACATGCATTCAAGCACACTACCTAGAGCTCATTGCTCAAAATATAATGACCCAGAAGGCTCCAACCCTCAGGGAAGGTTCACTACCTTACAATAATGTTTGGACTACAATCTGGATTACATGAACTACAAAGATAGCATATGCTAATGCCTGATGACAGTTTCAGTTAAGCTCATTTGTCTGCTCTGCAATAATCTTTTCTCAATACATCATACCGAAGGATAAATTCACTTATGTACACATACAACACTCTCTAATAAAGAGAACATAATACAAAAATATATTTATTATAGTTTTATTAAGTTAACTATAATAAATAAAATAGCTTTCAAATAGAATTAATAAAATAGTTATATTAATTTATAACTTTTTTTTAATATATTTTATGTAAAATATATTTAAAAAATTATTATCATTTTTAACTATAATTTTTTTTTTATTAATATAAAATCTTTCTTTTGCTACCTTAACATTGTTTATAAAATACACAATAAAATTTATTAATAAAGATCACTTATAATAGTAATAAGTTCCACATTAGTATTTTTACTATGTCAAATATTTTCTTTCATATACTATAATTTTGTTATTTTTCATGATTATGAAAAAGAAATATCAAAATTCTAAAATACTTTTCATAGACTTCATAAAAAAGAATTCCAAGATTTCTTCAAATTCATATAGTTGTTTAAATAATATAAAACATATTATTTATTAAAATAATAATTATTAAAAAATGTTACAAACAATAAGAAGGTGAAGGTGATATTTTGAAACTTGAATAAAATTGATCTTTGTCTTACAGTTATATTTGATTAGTTTTATTTGTTACACTGTGCTTCTCGATAGTTCTATTTTGTAAAATGTATATTAATTTATTGTCTATATTTCATTGATGACTAGCAGGAACTTCGTAGCAATGCAACCTTATTATATAAAAGTGTTGAGTCTTATTTATTCGATTCAATTGGTGTTGAAACCTTATTTTTTCTTAGATTTTAGTTAGTGCAATATGCATCCAGGTGTATAGATCATCCAAATTTTTTGATCTTTGAGAGATCATTTTCCAATGAACAATTTGCAAGGACTAAGCTTATAACTATATATAAGCATGCACATTATTTAGCTAATAGTACCCTCTTTTAGCATGGAAGGTTACTGCTTTTCCTTTCAAGTTCTTTATTCATGCGTGCATGAAATGCCTAATTCATGGTGGATAAACTCTCCATAGGCATTATCTTTCTTCCTAGGGCCCTTGACCTCAATATTATATTTAACTTATGATTGAGAGTTGTCCATACTCTATTTTCTTAGCCAAATCTATATATTATTGATGATGGGATGCTATACACTTTCCAACCAAAGTCATTAGTTTCCATAATTATTAATGACTTACTAGTTTGATTGAAGATAGAAGTATCACATGAGAATAGTGTCATTTAAAATGTAGTTGATATTTCAGTTATGAGATAATATTTTAGGCATTATAGATGTAAAGGGGAAAAACTAGGGTTTCCACCCAAAGGAGGATGAAAACTGCTAATTTTGTGATTTAAGACCTTTACATTCAAAAGAGGGTTAGAAATCACTAGATCCAGTCACAAATCAGATAAGGACTAAATACTGAATGGATTGGATTGTTTTGGTTAATTTGGGTTCCCTCTTTTGTGAGTTGAAGTGCTGATTTAGTGTAAAATGTTGAGAATTGAAGACAAAACTAAAAAAATAGTGAGCTACAGATATGGGATTTTGTTGTGCACCTAAAATTTAGCAGTATAATTTGATTTGAACCCGCCCCTTGAAAATCCCCCCAAAAATAAGGGAGCGTGATGCGACAACATGATCCTCTAAATTTTCTGCACATGAAAAAGGGTTGTTTCATCTCTGTGTTTGAAGCTTATTATGAGAAGGACAACTACACACCTATTTCCTGCACATAAAAAGAAAGGGAAATAAGTTGGGAATAGGGGTTTGCCTAAGTCAAACCCCAGTTGAGGAATCAACCTTGAATGAAATGTTACAAATACTAAAATAAATAATGGAAATGTATACCTCAGATTTGCAATGATTGATGATGATGCTTTTCTTCTTGAATGTAATCACATATGTTGTATAAAATGGCATGGACATGACAAAACCCTAATCACACACACATGCTTACAAATGAATGATGTAATGTTGCCCCACAATGGTTAGATGAAGAATATGTAGCCTTGAAGACCTATAGAAATGCTTGAATGATTGATTGCTTGACTATAGTTCTCATTGCCTTATGATCGTATCTCAAAATGAGAGGGGAAGACCTCCTTATATACTTGTCTGTCATCAAACATATTAATTTTCCAACATAGGCTGACATGGAGGAAGGTTTCTCGCCCAAATTTTGGATAGGGCCAAGGGTCCAAATTAGGCCCTAATTAGGGAGAACCATGGCATGGTGCCATGGTCCCGGTGAGGACCAAGGCACCATGCCATAGTCCTACCCCAAATTGGGCCACAATTAAGGGGTACCAGAAACATACAAGATATAAACATGACATTGATTGCATGGAAGAGGTATAAATAGGTCTAGATCAAGTGTGGGGTTGAGAACACTAAATCGAGGGCCCCAAATACGATCAATATTGCAAAGGGTGAAATTTTAGGATGCTACATTTAGCCCCCACTTTAGTGGGAGTATGAGCTTACACAAATACTCATGGTAAAGTAGAAGAAAGAGAGATGAAGAAGATGAGGAATGTGGAGCAAGATCACAAGGAATATAAGATATCGCTAATCTTGAGGAACCAAGCCCCCAATCATAGGATCTCAAATCACTCAAACATATGCAAGGGCACACAAAACAAGACAAATAAAAAGGCAAACAAAGACAAAAGGAAAAACAAAAGGAAGAGACACAAAAAGACAAACAACAAAAGCTAAGAACCAAAAACAAGACCTCAAGTCAACTAGCCGAAGAGACCTTGATATCAAAATATCTAAACAACTAATATTGTAGACACCTAAAAGTTGCACAAGGAATTAAGTGAATTTTATTCATTAATTATCGCTAATTCTTCCAATTAATTAAATTAAGATTTAATTAATATCCCTATTCTTATAATTGACCTTTTAATCAAATTAAAGATTTGATTAAATCTCCTTCTTCTAGCCTAACCTATTAATTAAACTAAGGTTTGGTTAAGTACCCTTAGCCATTTGATTGAATAAATCTTATTTATTTGATTAAATACCTTTTCCCCCTTTTTGATTAAATTCACATTTAATTAAAAATCCCCTTTGCAAATAAATAAATCATTATTTATTTGTGAATAGTCCCCCCACTTACAAAATCCTACAAATGCAAGTTGCATCCCTTTTAGCTAAATTAAATCATTTTAATTTAACTAAAAATCCCATTTTCCCTCCCCCACTTGCATCCTCCCACATATCACACTTGGCTCCATAATCATCCTTCTAGAAACCTCCTAATCCAATCCTAATCATGTCTAATCTCCTAATCATGTCCTTTCCCTAAATTTGGGTGAGTCCCTTATCCAAATTTGGAAGAAAGTCTTCAAAATGCATTTAAGACTATCTTTTTCAACAAGTTAAGTTGTCAAGTCTTCCAAATATGTAAGGCTCTTACATAAACCACTAGTGGTTTTTCATCTTTAGGCAAGTTAGCCTCCAAAGTCTTCAAAAGGCATTTAATGCCTCTTACAAGCCCACACCCCTTAGCCATGATGGTTGTCCCTTTAACCATTTTCCCATGTTGCACAAGAGTTTACCTCTTGGGTAATAGCATGCCTCCTTGGTTAATGACATTATCCAATGATGTCACTCCTTGAGGTTATCCGTAATTGCTTTCTTAGCATCTAATGCTTGTTTATCATCCTCTCAAGCCCTCTCAAGGTGACATTTGTCAACTTGGGATTGGATTGAATCTCTCCCATGGATTGATAACTTTCAATCCTAGCCCTTGTTGAGATTGCTCAATCTCAACCATCCATTTCTCTATTTTGCCTATAAATAGAGCTCATTTCTTCAATTCAAAGATCCCAATCTTGTGCATCCAAATTATAGTCATTTTGCAGGTTATCAAGGAGCTCATTTGTTATCTTCAAGCATCTAAGTCTTCTAGCATTAGCATCATAGAATTTAGCTTAATTACATTATGTTTTAGATCATTTAGCCTAAATTGCATATCAATTACATACTTTTTCATCTTCATATAGCTTAATTAGCTCATCATAATCTTCAATTTGGAATTAACTTAGCCTCATATCATCTCCACCATCTTGATCATAACTAGCTTTTCATCTTGCATCCTTATCTTTCATTCATATCATCATCTCACCATTCACTAGGATCTTAGTTGCATTCATTTTGATCCTAGAATCATCATTTAAATCTCCTTCTCTAGGTTGATATCCAAGAGATCCCAAGTGAGGGCCACCTTGAATCTTAAGGATCTTTAGGGATAGAGGAGCATGGAACGATTTTGAGAGTTTTTGGTTCACTAACATGTTTTTGTGATTACTAACTCAAATGTAATTTTTCATGTGTGTGTTTGAGGTGTTTTCTTCCATTTGTAGGATTATCCCACATTTCTAGCATACATCTTCGGCACCCACCGTGGCCCGACCCCTGATTTTATCAAAATTCTAATGTTTTTGTGCAGGTCTGAACAAGATAAGTTTGAAGCCTCTTTTAGCGCATATGTTGTATGTTGTAGCACCTTCATTCTCTATTCTAGCACGTTTATCCACTGTTCTGGCATGTTTGTCTATTCTTTTAGCGCGTTTGTAGTATAGACTAGCACATACACATTCTATTTTAGCGCATTTGTCTGTCTGTCAGTTTTTAGGTTTTTGTCAAAGTAGTGTATTTACACAATCTTTTAGCACGTTTACAGTATGTTTTATCACATTCAAAAAATGATGTAGCACATTTGTCTTCTATTTTAGCGCATTTTTTTATAGAGGCGAGAAAAATTGTAATTCACTTGGAAATTTAGCTTGTCTAGCCCACCTAGCAATTAACATTTTCACTAACTTGTTTGTTGTAGGTTCTAACAATTTCTTGCATGTTGGAAGAGCTTAAAATAGGATTTTTTTTTGTTGTCTCTCTAAGATTTTTCAAAGTTGGATAAAAAGAACTCACAATTTTCTTTTGGGTAAAAAGAACTTCACATTTGGTTTTGGTGTTTTTAAAACAAATCAAACCTGTTTTTGAGCTTAAAAAGAACATCATTTGCAAGGTTAAAAGGAACAACAAAATCACACTTTTTCTTTCTTGCAAGTTAGGGAAAAACACTTCAAATTTGGTGCTCTTAAAAAGGACAAAACAAATTTTAATTTCTTGCAAATAGAATAAAAAGCACAATCAACCTTATTTTTGCAAGTTAAAAAGAACAATCAACTTGTCCATTCTTACAAAGCGATTTACTTTCAATCAACGTGCTTTCATTTTGTTGACTAGGATTTCCATTTCCTAGTTAGAAATTTTTTTTCCATGTGGGATTAAAATGAACACCATGTTTTATTGGAGCAACATCTCCACTTAGGATCTAGAAAATTATTGCTTTGAAGGTTAAAAAGAATTTTGTTTGCCTTGCCTTGAGTGGTAGGTATATGCTTTCCCCTTAATTGGGTGACAAAAAAGACAAACCCACTCTTTTTAATGCTTTCTTTACTTTCAAGCAAATTAAATCCTTTAGAGGTCTTGCCTTCCCGAAGCCTTGAGGGGGCTAGTGAGAAGGATATGACCCAAGTGGTCAACAACTTTATCGCCAAGTTTACCAACCCACTATAATCAAATGTGGAGGCTGATGAAAATCCCCTCCAACAGAAGTGTGTATTTGATACCTTCCCCTAGTATCCTTGTGATGCAAAAATCCTTTGTTCTAAAGGTTGGGAAACCTATTAATTGAGTTTATCATTTGTCATGCCAAATGAAATATTTACTACGAACCATAGAAGTAGAAGCTTTGAGCTGAGTCAGTTGCCATACATTGGGAATATCATAGTGCAAGGGTGGGGAATAATATTCCCCCAAGATTACTCACCATATATCTCCCAAGATAACTACCTAATTGTGAAGCAATTCACTTTGTGTTAATTTGTAGAAAAAAAGGCAAAAAAATGGGCGCCCTCTAGGCGGTGACAAGGCTGTTTGAGCTGACGGAGTATCGAGACTAGCGGGTTATGCTATTGTCAATGACCCTTGAATAAAGATTCTACTTGGTGTGTCTTATTTGTATCCAAACCAGTGAAAACATCAGGGATTTGAACACATTCTCAAAGAACATAACTAAATGTTTAGCATTAGGATGACCATTGTCTTCATGTGTGCTATGTGTTCTTGTCACAAATGATCAAACATCTTGCAAATTATCAATCAATAAATAAAAATCATTTCAAACAAAGGAATCATAGAGTGAAGAAGTTTACAAATCCAACAAAGAACCTTTTGAGGTGGTTATTTACTTTTCAACTATCTTTAGGCAAGACTTTCATCCAACAAGATTAGGGGAGTATCAAACCAAGTGATCAAGAGTTTATCATCCAACTATCTCAACGACAACAATACCTAGCTAGCTATTCAAGTTAGTCAAATCAAGTTTCCATATCAAGACTTTATCCATATCATTTGATGTGCTTTGTCATAGGGGCCTATCGAACAAACCCTCTATTTGACTTAGTAAGCTTGAGTATCCAAAATGAACTATCCATCAAGTCAACAACATCAACCTATCCAAACTAAAACTTTGATCACTCATGTGACCATCCCTTTTATCTTGAAAAAGAAGAAGCTTATTCAAAGGAAATGAGTCATAGCCTAAATCAATATCAAGATATCATGGCTCTCCAATTTAATCCCATTTTTTATCAAGATCCCACCTGCCAAGAATCTTATGATGATCCCCTAAGATTTTGGTATTCCATCCATGATGATCCCCTTTTATCTCAAGAGCAGGTTCCCATTCAACATCCACCTCCTAAGCAAGAGCATGATATCCCTTCCACCTCCTTCACTAATCTGATTCAAAATCAAGAGAAAAGCACAAACTCAAGTGATCCTACTCCAAGTCAAGATCAAGATCAAGGAATGCTTTCATCCTCCAAATCCATTTTAGGTCCTTTCATTCCAAAGTCAAACTCTTCATCCTCCAAATCCATTTTAGGTACTTTCATTCCAAAGTCACACTCTCCATCCCTTCCATCCATCTTGGGTCCTTACCTCCCTCCATCCACAAATCCATCACCTCAAATGATCCATAAGAAAGATCAACAAAGACACACATCTTTGAACTTCTTTCAACCATCTATCTAAACATCTTTCCAAAACTATTCTTCCATCATTTCCTTTATCTATTTTGGGTTCTTACGTCCCAAAATTCAATTTTCCTCCATCTCTTCATCACTTCTTGAGTTGTGTACCAACACTCATCTTGAATACATTCCATCTATCCTCACACAAATCTTCAAACATTCTATCTATTATCCAACACCTAATTTTCTTCCATCCCTTTCATTCAGTCCTTTGCATAAATCCTTCATCTGTTAAATAGGCATTTGTGTCATTTTGTCACATGCTTGCTCATGCTTGAATCTCATGTTCAATCCTTTTCCCAAATATCTATTCATGAAATGCTTCAGAATGTAAGGTTGTTCCTCTTTAACATTTTCTTTTGGTTGGGATACACACTCAATCTAGAAAAGAACCACTTATCGTATCTTGAGACCGACATCTTTTGATTACTATATCTCATACACTTAATCAATTTCTCTAAATAATTGTGATCTCTTAGTTGAAGACACGTCTAGTGAAAAATATAAAATCTTGCTTTAGTGCTACTATAATTATCTGACCCATGTAAGTTTAATTAATTACAAGCAAATGCAATTAAAAAAATAAAGAGCAAAAAGAAGTATCAAAAGATCAAAAGCATGAGCAAGAAAAGAAATATCAAGAAAAGAAAAAAAAAAGGCAATGAAATGCAATATCAAAATGCTTGGCTATGGAACATACGAGCAACTACATCGAGGCTATGGACACCTAGTTAGAAATGGAGCAATATTTGTGAGATTACAACAATATCCTTGGCGGGGCTATGGATGCTCATTGGCAGTGAGGCTCTATCCAAGATGCTTTTGAATTCAAGGTAACTCATGTAGCTAGTCATGTTGGATTCTGAAGATTACAATGATCATATGAGCTGGAATGAACCCAATTGCACACACATGGGTAATCAAAAACTAAGTACCTTGATCCAATTTGGGACTCTTCTTCCCTTTTGAGTCTACTTCCTAGTTGCTAGATATGTTCAGTTGAATTTTTTGGAGGTTCTAAGTGTGGGTTGGGTCTCTATCTTTGAAAAAGTTTAGGATCACTTATGCATGTGGTGTTAAATACTGTGACAATCTTACATATCACCTCTTTCGAAATGAAGACCTGTATGCTTGGGGTCAAAGTTTCATCCACTCTATTCTTCATACCACATCTCCCATTATCCTTCATCCAATATCCATTACCCTATCTAAATTCATCCATTGCTATCTACGATCTTGCTTCACTTTATCCATACCATCTATCCTAACTATTCATTTCTTCCATATTCTATCATTATCTATGATCTTGTTTCTCCTATCCATATCCTATCTCCATCCATATCCCCTTTTCCATCCTTGATCTTGATCAAAACTAAGGACAAAAACATGATTTTAAAAATCTCTTGACGTGTCTCCTCATAAGCTACGTTTGTCTTTCTCCTATCCATTTCCACCTCAATGGTGCAGTCATCCATTCATAAAATTCCTTGTCTTTATATACATTGGGGCAACCAAATACAACTTTCTTCTAATCCAAAAATCTCCAAAAATCAGAAATGTCCAAAAACCTAAAATTAAAAAAATCAACAAAATCAAAATAAAAAATTGAAAACCAAAGCATGAACGCATGGCCCATCCATCAAATCAACAACAGGAAAACTCTCAAAGTCTGCAATCAAATTGATCACATGTCTTGTTAATCAATTCACCACTCAATATCTATCAACATCAACATGTCTTATATAGGGATAGGTACACTCAAAACCAGACAGATCGGTCTTATATGAGGTAATCACTCTTTGAAACTAGACATTCCTAGAAATCATCAAGTAATCAAAACAATGACATAGATCAATGTGACTAATGGATTTTGTTCTATCTTTGTCAATTGATGGCAGTACATATTTCATCTTTCAAAAAAAAATAAAAATAAAAATTTGCAATAAAAGCAAGTGGTGAAAACCTATAAACAGGCTCGCTATTTGTGATAGAGTAGTTCCTCCATCTATTTGTACATATCATATCCACCAATCTGAGCCATCACCAAAAATTCACAATTTCACAAATGCTTATCAATCCTGGACATACTTAGTGTAGTCAATGTTCTTGATTATCTAAATCAACTATCCGACTCATATCCCACCATGGCTTGGTGATCAATGTACATATCCATATCAAAGTAGTATCAACAACAAGGGGTAAAATCCCGACCTCATTGGGGGAATTTCATCTTGAAGGCTTTAGACATCAGACCAAACACGTAGAAAGACAACAAGTATTAGAACAACCAACAGTGACCACAACAATGCAAAGAGGCTAGACATCAAGGAATTGAATTGAACAAAAGATCTATTTGCAAGATGTTTTACTTGACAAGAGTACATTTCAGATGGCATGCATGCTTACTTATGGTTGTTAATTTTGCTTATCATATCTCCTAAGTGACTTAAGGATGTCTCACCTATTGGCATTACAGTAAGAAAGATTGTTGGCATTTCGATATCAGGAGATTGTTGATATTCAATAAGGATATTGAGAAGGTTGTTGAAGATTATTGATATAACTGAAGAAGGATGATAACTATCTTTATAACATTATTTTGTCATTGATGTCAAGAAATTGATTATCTAATTCAGTATGATGTTGCCATATCTTGAGAAGATTGATTAGAAGAGAATTAAGATGTCGGTAAAAGACACATAAATAATGTGATGAATAAAGAGGAGGAATAAGTTATTCAATGGGCAACTATTACCGAGTTAGACAATGATGAGATCATGATGTTTAGATTGTTTTGATATCCTACATATGTTGTTGATTGTAAGGTTAATACTATACTATGTCACCAAGCAAAGAACCTAGTCGGTAAACCCTAAGGAACCTAGTCGGTAAACCCTAAGGATATCGATATCGGTTAATGAAGGTGAAATGTCTACCGAGTAAAGTTTAGTATTTACCGAGTTGCAACCGAGTTATGACAATGCACATTGGATGGATAAAAGCATTATTTAATGAAGGAAAATGATTAGCTGGAGATGTATAAATGATTGGTATGCCGTGCATGAAGTTTGTTAAGGATCTATGGCAAAGGAAAATCGACAGGAAGATCTACAGCGCAGATTGAACCACAATAACCTTGTGAAAGTTCCAAGATGAGAATGCAAGTCCCTAGGTAAGGTAAACCATTTTCAGATTGGAAGAATACATTGAACCTGGTCAAGTTTGAAGATCTGATGGCTAAGATTGATAATGGGAAATGTGATCAAGGAGATTTAGCGGTTAGCGATTGTTTATAAATAAGGAATTATTAATAAACAATGTATGCAGGTAAGTGTATGCATAGGGATGCTACATAGTGATTACTGAGCATAGAAGCTTGAAGACCTGTTTGAATAATTGAGTAGAGAGCCCAACAGAGGGACAAGATAAGTCCTATGACTAGATTGTTTTGAGCAAATAAGAATCTACTTTAGCATTCTAGATGTGAAGTTGCAGATAGATTTTTATTACTGTTATTTTGTAAGTAACAAAAAATCTCTTAACCAAGTGGACTTAACAGTCTTATTTGTAAACCCTCTAGCAAGGTAACATTCTAAATGAGTGTTTGAAATCCTTTGACAAGGTCACTTCTAACAAAGTGAAGATCCTAACAGATCTGAGGGAAATCCCTTAACCGGGTCACATCTAGCAATGTGTTTGTAATCTTTAACATGATTTGCTTTTAACCGAGCATACTCTAGAAGAGTATATTTCTTAGTGGGTCTGAAATCCCATAGTGGTTTTTCCCTATTTGGGTTTCCATGTTAAATCTGGTGTTATGAGTGTTATGATGATTATGTGTTTATGAGTTTGCATGTTTAGCAGTTTTTGGTTAATTTGTTGAAGTATAAGTTATCGAGGTTGAATCTGTTGATTTTATGGAAGTTTAAGTTTGTATGATTCACCCCCCCTCTCATCTTGTTAGCTATTGGCATATGTACTTTACATTTAGTATCAGGACTAACAATTGGTATCAGAGCTTTGGACTCTGGAAGAAAAAGTTTAAAGGTACTTGAGGCAAAGATCCGAAGATGTACAAAAGGGATGCACCGAAGCTGAACAAGTCAAGTTTCTCCACCTGGCAAAAAAGGATGAAGCTGCATTTATCAAGAATTGGAGAATATGCAATATATTATCTAGAGAATGATGACATTGCATTGAGCACCAACCCTATGACCTTGGAAGAGATTAAGGCAAAGCAGGAACATATTCAAGCTATGATTGAAATAACATCAGCATTGACCAACTTAGAGTTTAATGATCTAGAAGGCTGTAATGATGCAAAAACAATGTGGACTAAGCTCATATCTATGTATGGAGGTGATGAACATGTTCAAAGAGAAAAAGTAGATAGTCTAAGAGGACAACTCGAATCCATGAGGATGAATGAAGGTGAGAACATAACACAATACAATATAAGACTAAAGGAGATTGTCAATCAAATTAAAGGAGCAGGTGGAACTATTGAAGAAAAGGATATAACAAGTAAGTTGTTGAGAACCCTTCTACCAACTTATGCTATTCAAGTCTCTGCAATCAATGAATTGAGGTATGTACCTAACATGCCAGTTTCTTTGGATGCTACTATTGGTAAGCTACATGCATTTGAGTTAAGTAATTTTGATAACAGTGGGTCTTCGGTAAATAAAGTAGAATCTGCATTCAGTTCTTTTCATATTGGTGAATCAGATGATTACAATGAAAGAATGAGTAAGTACTCTGAAGGGAATCACAGTGGAGCAAGTGAAAGATTTTGCAAGAACATGGAAAAAGTGCACAAACTGTATGAGGAAATCAAGAAGCAAGAAGAATTTGAAGCATTATTAGCCAGAAGATTACCGAGAGGAAAAGGTAAGTATAAAGGAAAGCTACCTTTAAAATGTTTCAATTGTGATAAAATAGGACATATGGCTTCTAACTGCCCTGACAAAGAATCTAGTGAAAAGAGAGATTACTAAGATAATAGGCAAAAAGATAACCAATACAGAGGACACCGAGACTTCAGAAGGAGAGATAGAAAGACATGTCTAGTAGCAGATGAGGAATCCAATGATGACAAATTTGATGAAACTGATACTGAGGAAGCTTTTTATATGGCTATTAAAGATGGATCTGATGAAGAAAGGTATGAAGAAAATCCCCTAATATCTCACATAAATAATAATGATTCTTGGATCATAGACAATGGATGCTCACATCATACGACAGGTGATAAACACAAGTTTGTTAAATTAGAAGACTATGATGGAGGCTATGTAAGATTTTGTAATGATGCACCATTTTCGGTGAAAGGTAAAGGATCTATAACACTTCTTGACAATGCTAAATGTGATGATGTATACTGGGTTGAAGGTTTGAAATACAATTTGTTGAGTGTAGCACAGCTAAACAATACAGGATACCGAATAGAATTTCAGAAAGGAATTGTCAAAGTTCATGACAAGCATGGAAAGTTAGCTGCTACCGGGAAACAAACAAAAGGTAATACATTTCATCTTGACTCAACTCAGAACAAGTGTCTTTATGCAAATATAGATGATACCTGGTTATGGCATAAAAGGTTTTGTCATGTAAATTTTTATAATCTGATCAAAATAAGTAAGAATCACCGAGTGAGAGGTCTACTGAGTGTTGAAAAACCTAAGAATGCTATGTGCTGAGGATGTCAGATGGGTAAGATGACAAGATCAAGATTTACAAGTAAGTCCTACACTTCTAAAGGAATTTTAGATCTAGTACACACTGATCTTTATGGTCCTATGAAAGTTCAAAGCTATTATGGTGATAAATATTTCATATTGTTTGTGGATGATTACTCAAGGATGATGTCAGTTATGTTTTTAAAAGAAAAATCAGAAGCTTTTCAAATATTTAAATGGTACAAGGCAAGAGTTGCAAATGAAACAGAAAGACAACTGAAATGTCTTAGATCTGATAGAGGAGGAGAATTCACTTCTGATGAATTTAACTTATTCTACAATGATCATGGTATAAAGAGGCAAGTATCTGCACTGAGAAAACCTCAGCAAAATGGGATAGCCGAGAGAAGAAACAGATCAATTGTGGATTGTGCAAGAACCCTGATGATAGAAAAGAGGGTACCTCAAACATTTTGGAGAGAAGAAATAAACATTGCAGTCTACACCCTGAACCGAGTTCAACTAAAGAAAGGAACTATGAAGACACCATATGAGATCTGGTATGACAAGAAACCTAATGTAATTTACTTTAAAATCTTTGGAAGTAGATGCTATGTTCACAAAGATGACAGAAATGGAAAGTTTGATCAGAAAAGTGAAGAAGGAATATTTCTTGGTTATTCTTCTAGAAGTAAAGCATTTAAATGTCTGATCAAATCATCTAACAAAATAGTGGAAAGTGCAAATGTGAAAATTGATGAATTTGCAAAAAGAAAGGATGAAGGAAATTCCAAAGAACCAGAAGATTATGAAGAATTTGTTTATGTTCAACCGAGAAGTCCTACTGAGAACGCTGCTGAAGAAAATGAAGATAATGTCCAGTTACTGAGTGATGAAGAAGATCATACAGAACCTATCAAGCCTATATTAGCCAAATATGTCAGAAGACATCATGCATCAAGTCAGATTATAGGAGATAAAGATGATCCAGTGATGACAAGAAACAAACTGAGACAAAACACATGCCTGATTTCTGAATTTGAACCAAGAATAGTGAAAGAGGCATTTAACAGTGAAGATTGGGTAAATGCTATGACAGAAGAGATTGATCAAATCAAGAAGAATGACACATGGACATTGATCCCAAGACCAAAGGACAAAAATGTAATCGGTACTAAGTGGATTTTCATAAACAAGCTAAATGAAAAAGGTGAGGTCATTCGCAACAAAGCAAGACTAGTTTGCAAAGGTTATGCTCAAGAAGAAGGAATAGATTATGGTGAGACTTTTGCACCTATGGCTAGACTTGAGGGAGTAAGAACATTGTTGGCATATGCTACTTTCAAAAATTTCAAGATATATCAAATGGATGTTAAATCTGCATTTTTGAATGGTATACTAGAAGAAGAAGTTTTCATTGAACAACCTGAAGGATTTGTTGAAGACAGGAGTAAAGATCAGGTATGCAAACTAAACAAAGCCTTATATAGTCTGAAACAAGCACCTAGAGCATGGTATGAGAGACTGCACTCTTATTTAATCAAGATTGGTTTTATAAGGACAAGTGAAAACAACAATATGTACATGAAGAAAGATGAGGACAATGGAATACTGATCTCAGCCATATTTGTTGATGACATTATATTTTGTGGTAATGACTCCTTATGCAAGAACTTTGGAAATCAAATGTGCAAAGAATTTGAGATGTCACTAATTGGTGAGATAAAGTATTTTATAGGTTACAGATACTACAAATGAAAGATGAGATTTTCATTACTCAATCCAAGTACATAAAGGAAATCTTGAAGAAATTTAGAATGGAGGATTCTAAACCAGTAAGTACTCCTATGACTACTAACTGTAAATTATCAAAGAATGATGAATCTGCATCTATTGATGAGACACTTTAACGATATAAGATTAGAAAATTGCAATATGTTGTGCATAGTAGACCGGATATAGCACATGCAGTATATGAAAAGAGGAATAATTTTGATTTAAAAGTTTATACTGATGTTGATTGGGCAGGCAAAATAGATGACAGGAAAAGCACAAGTGGTGGAGCTTTCTTTTTGGGAGAAAGACTAGTAAGTTGGCTTAGCATGAAAAAAGGATGTATTTCTCAGTCTACATCAGAAGATGAATATGTTGCTGTAGCATTGAATTGTACCAATATAGCATGGATCAAACAACTATTGAAGGTATAAATGAGAAAGTTATCGAGCCAGTAACTATATTCTATGATAATACTAGTGCCATTAACATTTCAAAGAATCCAGTAATGCACTCTAAGACAAAGCATATATCTATAAAGTATCACTATCTCAGAGAAGAAGTTCAAGAGAAGAAAGTTGTGCTGGAATATATCAGTTCAAAGGAGAAATTAGCAGACATCTTCACAAAGCCATTGCCAAGGGACACTTTTGAGTATCTCAGAAGCAAGCTAGGGGTCCTACCCCTATCTTCTACTCACTGACCGAGTTAAGTGAAAGCATCAATTCGATGAATCTATAGAATATTATGTGTGGATTGATGCTGATTTATGCACTTTAGAAGGTTTTCTAAAGGTGTGTAGGAAAAAGTGAATAGAGACAAGTTGATCTGATCGAGACTGAGATGTTACACAGCAAGGCAAATCACTTCACAAAGGAAGAAATCATGATTTAGTTCTTTTACTTTTTGGCATTGTTGTCAAAGGGGGAGAAGACTAAATGGTTGACTAAATGGTAAAGCCCTGAATGATGGAAATAACAGAAGACTAATGACAGAGGGAGATTACTATAACACGGAAAAGACTAAAAGCAAGTCAACAACTCAGAAGCTTAATGAAAAATGGAGAAGACTTCAGAAGACAACAAATCAAGGATAACAGGAGAATTCTAACAACAATCTGAATCCGAATCAATTTGAATATCTTGTTGGTATTACCATTTAATTGTTGGTTTTGCCATGAATGCCAAAGGGGGAGATTGTTGGCATTACAATAAGAAATATTGTTGGAATTTCAATATCAGGAGATTGTTGATATTCAATAAGGATATTGAGAAGGTTGTTGAAGATTATTGATATAACTCAAGAAGGATGATAACTATCTTTATAACATTATTTTGACATTGATGTCAAGAAATTGATTATCTGATTCAGTATGATGTTGCCATATCTTGAGAACATTGATTAGAAGAGAATTAAGATGTTGGTAAAAGACACAGAAATAATTTGATGAATAAAGAGGAGGAATAAGTTATTCAATGGGCAACTATTACCGAGTTAGACAATGATGAGATCATGATGTTCAGATTGTTTTGATATCCTACATATGTTGTTCATTGTAAGGTTAATACTATACTATGCCACTGAGCAAAGAACCTAGTTGGTAAACCCTAAGGATATCGATATCGGTTAATGAAGGTGAAATGTCTACCGAGTAAAGTTTAGTATTTACCGTGTTGCAACTGAGTTATGACAGTGCGCATTGGATGGATAAAAATATTATTTAATGAAGGGCAATGATTAGCTGGAGATGTATAAATGATTGGTATGTCGTGCATGAAGTTTGTTAAGGATCTATGACAAAGGAAAATCGACAAGAAGGTCTACAGCACAGATTGAACCGCAATAACCTTGTGAAAGTTCCAAGATGGGAATGCAAGTCCCTAGGTAAGGTAAAACATTTTCAGATCAGAAGAATACATTGAACCTGGTCAAGTTTGAAGATCTAATGGCTAAGATTGATCATGGGAAATGTGATCAAGGAGATTTAGCGGTTAGCAATTGTTTATAAATAAGGAATTGTTAATAAACAATGTATGCGGGCAAGTGTATGCACACAGATGCTACATAGTGATTACCGAGCACAGAAGCTTGAAGACCTGTTTGAATAACAGAGTAGAGAGCTCAACAGAGGGACAAGATAAGTCCTATGACTAGATTGTTTTGAGCAAATAAGAATTTGCTTTAGCATTTTAGATGTGAAGTTGCAGATAGATTTTTATTACTGTTATTTTGTAAGTGACAAAAAATCTCTTAACCGAGTGGACTTAACAGTCTTATTTGTAAACCCTCGAGCAAGGTAACATTCTAAATGAGTGTTTGAAATCCATTGAAAAGGTCACTTCTAACAAAGTGAAGATCCTAATAGATCTGAGGGAAATCCTTTAACCGGGTCACATCTAGCAATGTGTTTGTAATCTTTAACAAGATTTGCTTTTAACTGAGCATACTCTAGAAGAGTATATTTCTTAATGGGTCCGAAATCCCACAGTGGTTTTTTGCTATTTGGGTTTCCACGTTAAATCTAGTGTTATAAGTGTTATGATTATTATGTGTTTATGAGTTTGCATGTTTAGCAGTTTTTGGTTAAGTTGCTGAAGTATAAGTTATCGAGGTTGAATCTGTTGATTTTATGGAAGTTTAAGTTTGTATGATTCACCCCCCCCTCTCGTCTTGTTAGCTATTGGCATCTGTACTTTACATTTAGTATCAGGACTAACATCAACAACTAGATAAGCAAGAAAGGAATGTGATGTTTTCTTTGTCTACTGTTTGGGAGTAAAGCCTTCTACTATGCAAAATTGTCTTATGACGTGATCGGGTAACATATCACTGAAGACATTTCGGATTTGTATGGGAATAAGGTTAACTCTTGTTTGTTTTACGCAAGCAACACTTAGGCCATCTTGTTTCAATTATACCTCAACACTTGTGTCATTTTGCCATATCAAAATCCATGTAAGTTATAGTCATGTCATTATGGTTCAATTATACCATGGTGCTTGTATCAACTTTCAACAAATCAAGGCCCGATGATGAAAACAAAGGAAGCACTGGCACTTTGATCAAAATAGATGGCAATAATGAGAACAAGAATGCATATTAAGCTTTGCATTAGCTACATTGTCATTATCATTTAAATATGGATTTAGTTGCATTATCATATCATGGCATTTAGTTGCATATCATCATCATCATCATCATCATCTAGTCACATTCATCATTGCATCCCTCACATGCATATCTATCACATCATAATGGAATCTTTCTTCCCTTTCATATCTTCATCATTCATCCAACTCTCATCCATCATGTCTTATATAGGATGTATCTTTCCTGAAACCAGACATTTTGATCAGGTCTTATACAGGATATATCGTTCCTGAAACCAGACGTTTTGATCATCTTTGTCTTATACAGGAGGTGTAATTCCTGAAACTAGAATTGACCTCAATCTTATCAATTCTATCAATCCATTTCATCTGATCCATTCTATCATGTCTTATACAGGATGTATCTTTCCTGAAACCATACACTTTGATTAGGTCTTATACAGGATATATCATTCCTGAAACCAGATGTTTTGATCATCTTTGTCTTATATAGGAGGTGTCATTCCTAAAACTAGACTTGATCTCATTCTTATCAATCTGATAAATCTTACCAATCCAATCAATCTGATAAATCTTATCAAACCCAAGCATGTCATCAACTATCCACTCTTCTATCTTTCGAATAACATTCTTCTTCTTTTGAGAGATCATTCATGCCTTTAGTGCACAAACAATCTCCCGAGGGGGGATTATCTTATAAAATCTCCACATCAATTTCATATCAATCTCATATCAGCTTCATATCGACAAAATCACATCAAATTCTCATATCGAATCAATTTTTCATATACAGGGAATCATATCAACAATTTAGGCGACAACATCATATCAAAAAAAAATTGATGACAAATTGAGAATTTTTCTTTGAATCAACATGTGGTCACACGTTGACTCAAAGAGGGGCAAAATCTAGACACCTAAAAGTTGCACAAGGAATTCAGTGAATTTTATTCATTTAATTATCCCTAATTCTTCCAATTAATTAAATTAAGACTTAATTAATATCCATATTCTTCTAATTGACCTTTTAATCAAATAAAATATTTGATTAAATCTCCTTCTTCTAGCCTAATCTATTAATTAAACTAAGGTTTGATTAAGTTCCCTTAGCCATTTGATTAAATAAATCTTATTTATTTGATTAAAATCCCTTTTCCCCCTTTTTGATTAAATTCACATTTAATTAAAAATCCCCTTTGCAAATAAATAAGTCGTTATTTATTTGTGAATAGTCCCCCCACTTGCAAAATCCGACAAATGCAAGTTGCATCCCTTTTGGCTAAAATAAATCATTTTAATTTAACTAAAAATCCCATTTTCCCTCACCCACTTGCATTCTCGTACATCTCCCACTTGCCTCCATAATCATCCTTCTAGAAACCTCCTAATCTCTGTTGGAAATTGACACTCAATTGGTTGGTTTCAATATGTTTTCATTGATGGCAACATGGCATTGTGTTCCAGCTTCATGTTTTGGTTCTATGGTGTACCGACAAGCACTTCATAGATTCTACACCGGCACTGACAGGACAAAAGGATTTCTTTGGTCATCGACAATGCAGGTCGACATGGTTTAGTAAAGGTTCTCGGTATTGGAGGCCGACATATGTTGGATCTAGCATTGACAATTTGTTTTAATGTTTATACATTTATGTTATCTGGCCAACATGTAACTTGATATTGTATATTTCTCTGTAAGCTGACATAATGCATGCAAAATTTGTATAGGGTATATGGGACAACTTGATAGATCATTTTGATATAGATAAACAAGAGACATATGATAGGTGATCATGGATATGTGAATGCAATATAATGTAAAATATATCCGAGAGATCATGTATGTGAGGAAATTATTGTAATGGTTATTCTGGTAAAGGGTTTAGAGATTCAAATCGGAACAGACAAAGCTTAAACCAGAACTATATTCTCGCATAGAAGATGTTATCTTAGTAGTTCTCACTTCTCCAGATTGTAGTCTAGAATTTTATGTAGTCAGTGAGACTCCTATTGTGATTGAGCAGTGTGCTCTAGGCTGTAAGACTTCCTGCAAGTGCAGGCCCCTCATGTTTTGTAATATCTCTTCATATAGCCAGTGGATTGATAATGTGGGTCACAAATACCACTGTGGTTTTTCCTCCGTGAGGTTTTCCACATATAAATCTGTGTTGTATGATTCTCATTTATATGATTGGCTTATTAGTTGCTTTACTTCTTTCAATTTTGTATATACTAGTATACCGGTTGGTGTATGCATGTTTTATTAAGGCTAAAGTTTACCATTTCAATATAACACTGATTCACCCCCCTCTCAGTGTTATTGGTTTCCAACAATTGGTATCAGAGCCTTGTACCTCAGAGGAAGTTTAACAGCTTGAGGAAGATCCTGAAACCGAAATCCATGAATATGGCTTTGGAGAAGCAACTTGAGATGGCACTTGAAGATTATGATGTTGAAAGATTGAAGAACTTAAAGCTACAAGATGAATTGACTTCTACTAAGGAATTCATTCTTGTTCTACAAGAGAGGTTATCATTTGTTCAAGCTAGGAGGAAGGAACTTTTGCAAAATCAAGATGATGAAGAGAAAAATGCACTTAAGGAACAATGTTAGAAATTGAGTCAGGAGAACATGGTTATGAAGAATGAAATGCAAGTTATAACTATGAGGATGTCTAAGGAGATTGAGGACAAAAAGAAGAAGGAAGAAAATCTTGCTGTATCCCCGAAGAACAAATTTGAAGAATGTGGTAGGTTGGTTCATGAAAATGATCTGTTGAGAACTGATTTGGTACAATCCTAGAGTAATGAACAAAAGCTTGAGAGACAAATGCTAATACTGATAAAAGACTTAACTATTGCAAGTGAGTATAAAAAAAATTCAAGATCAGCTTAGCAAAACTTGATGAGTTATTGAAAAGACAAAGGTAGATTGGAGATTCCAGTGGACTTGGATTTGAGCAAGGATAGAGTTCCGATACTGCTAATGAAGATCAAAACCATAAGGTACTGGTAAGACAATTTAATGCTTATAAATTCAATGGTAGATGTTTTGTTTGCAATAGATTTGGTCAGATGGCTAGGCAATGTAGAAATAGAGAAAATCAAAACCCTGATTCTGCTCCCAGTAAATGTTCTAAATTCAATAAGTTTGGTCATAAGATAAAAGATTGCAGAATGAATGTAAAATGCTATGCATGTGGAAAATTTGGACATATGGCTAATCAATGCAGGTCAAGCAATGTTACTGGTTTTAGCAAAGCAATTCAAAAGAACAATGTTACATGTTATGAATGTAATGAGGTTGGACATATTGCTAAGTTTAGTAGAAGCAAAAATCCATGGGTTAGTAATGAAGGATCAAATGAGAAAGGAAAAGAGAAGGTTAGTGAAATCTGGCAAGATCATACTTAGAGATGGGTTAGGAAGACTAAAGAAAAAACATAAGATGGGAATGTCCCGATTACTTATCTGGCAAAAGAGGCTGCTCCTACACTAACATGAAGCTCATTCGGTATCTGAGGTAGATGCCTTAGGGGTAGGAAAAATTCATGAAGATGTTGCATATGCCCTGGGAAGAGGTTCTGAAAAATGTTCCAGATATTGGAAAGGATTATTTGACATGGATATGTTCTGAGTGAGATCTAGTATCTTTCACTGATAGTCATTTATGTGAATGGAAGATTAGGGTTTTTCTCGAAGGTTAAAAGGTCGAATACACTTCATTATTAATCACCTTGCATTCAGAGTAATCTCAAAGAGATTCAGAGAGACTAAGTGTGATCAAAGTCTATTTAGAAGCAATTAGATTTCTTCTTGAGCGATTTCACCGATGTCTGGAATAAATTAATGGAGGTTTTCACCGAGAGCGATCAAAAGATATTTTATCTTAAACATGGAAGTGGGATCATCATCTATTCTTGTTTTTATTGCAAACCCGACTATAGTAGAGGTCAAGGACTGCCCGAGGCCAATTTTCAAGCGGTATCCACATGTGGCTACCCTGGAAGATTCGGTTGGAGCATTTTCTCACGTTCTAGAGGGAGTTGTCTATGTAGAGGGTGTTAGGGCATATATTCACTATCATATCAAGGACTTGGGAACTTCAAAAATTAAGGGCATGTATATGAGTGAGCTGATGGGAGAATCTGGAAAGATCAAACTAGCATACAAACATATTGAAGAACTAGGGTTTACATACATTTTGGATATTCCAGAGTTTGAGGATTAGATAATCAAATATGTCTTATGCAGAGTACATGGGGAATTTATATGGCTGAACAGACCTTACAAAATCACCAAGGAAGCCATCTGGGAAATCACTGGTTTGCCATTGATTGGACAACATCTAGACAAGAAAGTTTCAAATGATTTCATGAGAAAGATCATCGATGCTACATCTGACAAAAGATCCATTAAAGTGAGCACTATCATTGACATAGACATCAAATTTGGTAGCATGATCATCGTGTATAAGGTAACTCAGTCAAACTGACTGAATTTTATTTTCAGTTTATGCATTTTGGCTGCATACAAAATGATGAAAGATAATATGAATTAGATCTATGCAGTTGGATTCTTGATGAGTTGCTAGTAAACTTAGGGAAGATTAAGGGTGAAAAGAAGGGTACATTCTGGTATGGCAACTTGTTAGTTTTCCTTATGTTATATTTCATGAATGATACACCCGGTTCTGGTAAGAGGCAATGGGCTTTTGACATCCTGGTAGGGAGACAATTGAAATTGTCAATTGCTGCTTTAGGAAGTCAAAGATATGATAAAGTGTGGGGGTATTTTAAGGCATTCCAAAAATATATGAGGTCTAAGGTAAGGGTACCTGAGCATATTGTAGAAAAATATTCTACCAAATATGCTTTATGGTAAAGAAGGATGAGACTCTCATGGAAGAAGTTAAGCCCCGAAAGATCTAGATTGAAGAAATGGGCTATGAGGTGGATGCACAGATTCTTGATGCCTATGCAAAAATGCTGATTGATGCATCAATAGATGAGGCAGAGAAGCCATGTGGTACTACACAATAGAAAACTCAATAGGTTGAAACAGAGTTCAACCAGAAGAAAATAGAGAAACAAGAAGGAAAAGCAAGCAAATTTGTGCATAAGGTATCTAAGGACATCAAAGCACTAATTGATGCTATCCCATAAAAAGGCAGAAAAAGGAAGGATCCTGAAGTTCATATTGATCCTTTTACCACATAATCAAAATCAGAGGATGATACATCATTGGCATTTAAGAGGGTTGTTAGGAAGAAACTGAAGGAAATAAAGGTAGAAGCTAAGAAGCAACCGGTTAGGAATGTTACAATCAAGCTACCGACACAGAAGCAAGAACCTAAAGCTACACCTGCAGCTACATCCAGTATTGCCAAGAGGAAGAAGAAGAGTGACATTGACTTAGCAATTGAATCTGGTAATGTGACCATACCACCTAAAACTTGTGCAGAATTGGTAGATAAAATTACTAAAGATAGCATGTTGAAGAATGTTAAGTTTTATTATGAAAACTTAGAGGATGATGAACAAAGAGAGGTTGAGCAAGGAGTCCTATTATACTTGGATATTTATAAGAAATCCTTAATAGAGATAGAAAATCAAATACCGGCTAAGTTATATAACATGTTAGATGCTAGAAGATTGTCAGCTATGCAAGAGGATAAACACATTAAAATTCAAGAACTATTATCTATCTATGTTACTATAGCTTCAAATGAAATGGAAAAGACACTTGCGGTGGCAAACAAAAAAGTTTTCAATAGAAAACATATGATAACTAGTCTGATGCTAGGGAGAGTAAATGAAATAAAGGAGACTCAAAAAGCATGGGTTAAATTTTTGGGAGAAAATAGAGGATTCTTTACTTCACCAGAAACCAAGACAGACACTGTAGATACCCCGGTTGAAGGAAAAGGAAAGGGGATTATGGGTACTTCACCCTCAGTTTTGAAAGATATTAAGATAGTAAAAATTGAGCCCTCGGTAAATACAAATGTACAGACAAATGCTGAGATATCGGTTAATACAAAGAATGAACAAGCTAATATTATACAAGATACTAATATTGAGGACAATTGTCCTCCAGATACAAATGTATAGGTTGAGGTTACTGTTCCTACAAAGGAATTGACAGTTACATAGACTGCACCAAGTGGTGAAGCCACCGATGCAAGTGAGGAGGTTATAAAGGATAATGCTTCAAAGGAGAAAATAGGGGAATCTGACAAGGATCCGGTTGTTGGTCCATCATTATTGTCAATTGACACTTCTCAGGTAAAAAATAAAAACATCATAGAGGTGAGTCCCATTGAACTGATGATGATGATAGCACAAAAACTAATGAAGGAGGGATCACAGATAAAGGGATTATAGATCAATCAATCATGGTTCTACACAGAGTGGTCCTAGAGTGTAAGATTGAAAATGAAGCGAGCCCATCCGACAAGTTTAAGGTAGTCACTGAGCATATCTCAAAGGATTTTCAATCCTTACAACAAATCTCAAACTGATAAGCACTAGAAATATTTACTTAGGCTAATAGAGCTGCTTTTGATCAGGTAATTGAAAATGAGAAGAAAAAGATTGAGGAGAAGCTAATCATAATAGAAAATTCTTTGAAACAATGTACAAATATATATAGGGTATGTTGTAATACTGAAATACTTACAACTAATGTAGATAAAAAGATAAAGGAGATTCAGGAGAAAATTGCAAGTATAACTAACTCTTTTGATGAATTGATTTCATTGACTACATCAATTGATGGTCAAATTTTGATTTTGGAGAACCAAATTTTTGCTCTTGAGAAGGAGAGAGACAAAATAATTAGAAGAGGCAGAAGTCTGAGAGGCTTGGTGAGTCCCCGATTGGATTCACTCTGTGTACACAAGAAAGAATGCATGGATATGGTGGGAAAGCCCACATCGGTAGAGGTAAATAAAAAAGAGTCTTTTGCACATTTATTGAGTGGACTTATATCTATCTCTGACACATTCAAAACCAGTTGGGATACTTATGTGGAGTTACTGGAGAAGGCTTATCCAGAAATTTTGAAATTGGTCAAGCTTCGGTAAGACATTTTAGGGGATATTCATTGTACAGTTCTTATTTGACATCCTTTTTAGAATTTTTTGGCATTGATGGAAAAAAGGGGAAGTAGTATAGATGTGAAAATGAATAAAAATAGTTGTATAAATTAGGGGAAGTTTAGGAGTTTTGGAGTTTTGGAGATATGGAGTATTTAGCATATTCAACTTAGGGGGAGCAGGGCAGGATGAAACTGACAGATGAAACCGTGACCATTTTTTCACATGAGTGTTGCCATCAATACCAAAGGGGGAGATTATTGGCAATTGAAACTCAATTGGCTGGTTTTAGTATGTTGTCATTGATGGTAACATGACATTATGTTCTAGCTTCATCTTTTGGTTCTATGGTGTACCGATAGGCACTTCACAGATTCTACACTGGCACCGACACCGACACTGGCAGGACAAAAAGATTTCTTTGGTCACCGATAATGTAGGCCGATGTGATTTAGTAAAGGTTATCGGTATTGGAGGCTGACATATCTTGGATCTGGCATTGGTAATTTGTTTTAATGTTTATACATTTATATTATCTAACCAACATGTAATTTGATATTGTATATATCTTTGTAAGCTAACATAAGGCATGTAAAATTTGTATAGGGTATATAGGACAACTTGATAGATCATTTTGATATAGATAAAAAAGATACATATGATAGGTGATCATGGATATGTGAATGTAATATAATGCGAAATATATCAGAGAGATCATGTATGTGAGGAAATTATTGTAAGGGTTATTCCGGTAAAGGGTTTAGAGATTCAGACTGGAACTGTATTATGGCATAGAAGATGCTATCTTAGCAATTCTCACTTCTTTGGATTGTAGTCTAGAATTTTATGTAGTGAGTAAGGCTCCTATTATGATTGAGCAGTGTGCTCTAGGTTGTAAGCCTTCCTGCAAGTGCTGGCCCCTCATATTTTGTAATATCTCTTCATATGGTCAGTGGATTGATATTGTGGGTCACAAATACCACAATGGTTTTTCCTCTTTGAGGTTTTCCACATATAAATCTATGTGTTATGATTCTCATTTATGTGATTGGCTTATTAGTTTCTTTACTTCTTTCAATTCTGCATGTACCAGTATACCGATTGGTGTATGCATGTTTTATTAAGGCTAAAGTTTACCATTTTGGTATAACACAGATTCACCCCCTTTCTCAATGTTATTGGTTTCCAACAATCCCATCCTAATTATGTCTAATCTCCTAATCATGTCCTTTCCCTAAATTTGGGGAAGTCACTTCTGTTGTTCTCAAAAAGAGAAACCCAAGTTCACCTACAATCAATCTATGAAATAGCCAATCTCAACCAATGAAAAGCTTTAGGGCTTGGACAACATAACATAGAATCCTAATGATTCTCCTACACTTCAAGTTCTTCTAGACCTAGGGGAGGACACCCTTTTGATGCATAAAATACAACCAGTTATAGACATATGACATCAATAAAAGTAGATGAATCTCAAAAGGCTCAACAACAAGGAGGTTACTGTAGATGGGCTAGATCTACATTGACATCTCAACTAGATTGGAGCATGAGATAGGTGGAACAACCAAACTACAAACATAAAAGTAAAAGGATATTTGATTATTAAAACTCTATGAGAATCACCAGGATCTGCAAGATCAGTGCCTTATCCAAGGGCATGGAGTCATACATCAATATGCAAATAAAAACCTCTATTGCAAATCCAATTTATTGAGAAAGATATCCCTGTATTAATGCCTGACATTAATACATTCTAAACTCAAACAGAGGATCATACATTGTTGGCATTTTGATGATATTGTTATTGTCATTGATGGACACACACTTGCTTTGTGTACACTTTCTTGATGTATGAGTTATGCTCAATCGGTATTTGTTCCAACTGGTATTATGTATTATAGTCTTTAGACTATCAGTGTTTTGCAGAAGATGTTTACTGGTCACAAATTGACTGAAACCTCAAGCGGTATGAAGACCTCAAGCGGTTCAAGGATCTCAAGCGGTTCGAAGGAACAAAGCGTAGTTAACATTTTTCTAGTCTTCATATTTGACAACCAGTAATCGGTAAATTTTATGAACTGGTATTACTCTGTGATGAGTTACCAATCGGCATTTCTGTGATGAGTTATCATCCACCGACACTTTGGCGGTGATTTTGTGTTGTGTTACCAAATGTGTCTAGATACACTGAACCTAGGAACTTGATGTTAGGATTCCCATAGATACTGAGAGGGGGGGTGAATCAGTATCTAATTAGTAATAAGAATTTCTTAAGTTAAAACATGCAGAACATAAAATAATAGTATACCGGTATGCAAGAATTAATGCAATAAACAAAATCAGAAACATCCACATGAAAAGAACACCATAACAAAAGATGTTTAACGAGGAAACCCAGTGTGGGAAAAACCTCGGTGGGATTTGTGACCCACAATATTCACTTACTGGCTAATAAGAGAATAGTACTTACAATAGGGGCCTGCACATGTAGGAAGGCCAACTGCCTAGAGCTCACTGCTCAATGAGAAGTCACACTGACTTACAATGAGGATTATACTAATCCAAAGACTTGTACTGCTTTACAATAGCATCTCCAATGCCAGATTTAGTACCGGTTCTAACTTTGTTCTTTACACATACCCTTGACCTATATTTCGCACATTAGGTCTGCCTAATAATTTTCTCTATGCTCGCTTCCCTTTTTTTTAAAATGTCTACAATGATCTCTTTTATATACAAGAGTCATTTTACAATTTGCCAAGTTGGCTTACAATAATAATCAAAATATTACATATCAAAAATCCTGTCGGCCTCTATGCCGGTATACATCTTTTCTGCTGTGCCGGTGCCATTATCGGTGTGGAGTGATCTTGTTGATGCCGGTGCACTGTCTTGCTTGTGTAATGCTTTGCTGTTATGATGTCTTGCTGGTGCCATAGGATTGCAAGGTTTCCATCAATGACAAAACCTTCAATCACACATAATGTCTCATTGGAGTGTCCATATGCCAACAATCTCCCCCTTTGGCACTGATGGCAACACTCATGAGAAATTTCAAAAAGTGTCCAAAATGTATAGACCAAAAAATTTACCAAAAATATGAAGGGCTCCCCCTGAGCATATGATTCCTGTCTTTGAACTTTCTCATCCTACTACTCCCCATTTGGCGTCAATGACAAAGGTTTTCAAGATGTTAGTAGAGTTTGTAGTTATACCTGTCCATATCCTCAACCTTGTAGTAGGGTAGTTATTATCTGAAAAAGATCGCCCAAAATTAAGTTTATACTATCCATAAACTTTTTGCTATCTTTTATTGCTGTTTCAATCCTCTTCACAGTACCGGTGAGATGCTACAATTGTTTTGCTAGTGTTTTACTTCCCTGTGCTAATGCCTCTGAGATTTCCTTCCACAGAGATGCTAGATAGTCCAATCTTGGACTTAGTTTAGATCTCAAGTGTTTTGCCTTGTTTATTATTGTCTCTTTCTCTCTTCCCTGTTTAAGCAATTCTGCCTCAAAATTTGCTAACTTATCTTCAAAAACAGATAGTGAGTTCGGTGAGTTGACAAAATTGTCTGCAAGCTTGTTTATCTCTTCCCGTGTCTTGCTTATTTTCTTGTCAATATCTACAGTCAGGAAGTTTGTTTTGCATGTGTCTTTATATAGGTTTTTATACTCTTTTAACAAACTACACAGTTCCAGTAGAAGTGTGTCAAAGTCTCTATTACACTTCTTTATTTCTTCCTCAAAGAATTTCTGTTTCTCCTTTTCTACCATGTCCTTTACAAATTCTTCCTTTATTTTCTCAATATTTCCAAAAATGTATTTACATAATGTATCCAACTATCCTAAAGAATCTTTATTATCTATATTACAATCAGGAGCAATTATCTCCAAAATTGGTATTGAATCATCTATTGCTTTGTAAGCTTGTGAACTATAGTCATTTATTTTCTTGATGGATTCAAGTAATACCTCAATCACATTTGTTGACTTTGATGATGACCCAACAAACTAAGTACTGGTGGAAGTGACCATGCTTGTATTGACCTCTGGTAGGTCAGTTTGTGTCTGCATTTCCTTTAGCACTGGTTTTCCTGCTTCATTGCTTACCGGTGGCATCTGTTCCAGAGCCTTTAACTCTGTTAGTTTCTCTATTTGTGCCTCAGATTCCATCTTTTTCCCTGTATCCTCTGTCGGTTGCTCTAAATCTCCTATTGCTGGAGGCTCTTTAGTCATGTCTAATTTTTCAGTTGTTTCTTTATCAACTGTTATGTTGATCTTTTGGGTATCAACATTTACAGTGTATAGGACTTCAGGATTTGAATTGCTATCCTCTACATCCATGCTTTCAGCTGCCGGTTGGTTTTCAGGGGTTGTAATTTTTATAGGTGGAGGTAGGTTGTCTTTAACCTTTATACTTGGAGGTCCACCAATTTTGCCTTTCCCTTTGTCCTTATCTTTCTAATATACCTTAATAGGCTTGGGATTCCTATATTCTTCTTGTTTTTATTTTTCAACCAAAAATATGTCCCAACCATCTTCTATTTCCTCTTAAACTTCTATAACTCTTCCTGCCATTAGTGAAATATGCCGGTGTGCAGTGGAGAAAACTGTCCGGTTGGCCTGAGCTATCAAATCATCAATTTCCTTTGGGGAGTTTACCGGATATACAACAAGTAGTTTTTCTATTTTTATTTTCTTGTCTAATTCAATTACTCCTTGCCTTCTGGCCTCAAGTCTTTTGTATAAGTCATCAAGAATTTCATTTATGACTTCCATCAAAAACTTTTTGAACATGTCCATATGTAATATTACACTTTCCTCAACTTGCCCTTTTTCATCAGTAGATAGGGTGTCATAAATTTTCCCTATGTTCTTCAGTTTCCTTCCTCTGTGATCTCATTTAACAAAATATCTAGAGGTGCCAAGTTAGTTTTTGTCTTTTTCTTTTTCTTAGGAGTCAGCTTCTTTTTAGGTGTGACCTTTCTGACCGGAGATCTCATAGCTTGTTGCTTCTGCCTTGTCCTTCTAGGTGAAGGAGTGGTTGCCGGTGAGGGATCTCTTTTCCTAACAACTCTTTTAAAGGTTGTTGGCATGCCTCCTTCTGAAGAAGTACCTACTGGTGATAGATGAGCTTCAGGTTGTGGAGTTGCCAACTCATCTTCAGTTATGCCGGTTTTCTTTAATACATCTTCCTTAATGGCTTTTGCTTGTCTAGATCCTTTTCTCACAAATGCCTCTACCTTCTTCACTCTTTTCTTGGACTGTATTTGTTTTTCTATTGTTTTAGCACCACCAAATGCTTCCTCCTTAGGTTCATTGGGGGCTTCCAGAAGTGCTTTGGCATAAGTTTCAACTATGTGGTCATCTGTCTCATAGCCCATTTCTGTTACCCAGATTGTCCTTGGGATGACTCCTTCCATCCATATTTCATCCTTTTTGATAACAAAGCATATATCATCTTTGTATTTATCTACAATTTTCTGAGATAACCTTGTCCTTTTCTTCATTTTTGTCTTTAGTGCTTGGAAAAAGTCATGAATGTTGTTTTCTTTGTTCTCACCCATGCTATTGAATAGTTCTGTCAGTTCCTTTCCTACCGGTATGTCATATCCTAGTTCTTTATATCCTATACCGAGAACTTGTTTTGTTATATGAAGCATTAGACATACTAATAGATTTCCAAATCTAAAAGTTCCTTTCTTATCCTTCTTTATCTTTCCAAGGTTGTCTATCAGTTCATCCTTTAACCATTCATAGATGTCTATTTTTGCATTGTCTTTTATCATGTCATAAGCACTCTTAATGCATAAACTTGAAACTGAGTTAAGTCTATTGGCATGAGTGGCTTTGTAACCTAATATCATACTTATGAATTTCACATTTGTATCCTTTACATCATTAACCCTTAGAGATCTTTTATCAAATGTTGCACCTATTAGGTCTATGACTAAATCATTTGAAACTTTCTTGTTTTTGTCTGGTCTTTTACCGGTGGCTGGTAACCTTGTGATAGCCTTTACCACTTGCTTGGTGATCTTATGAATTGCATCTAACTATAAAAATTCTCCATGAACTCTGCTTAACACTATCCTAATCACATCCTTCGGAAATTCAGGAATGCTAAGGATTTCTGTGAATCCTAGGGTTTCAATGATTTTGTGTTTAGCTTTGACATTGCCGGTATCATCACATATCTCGGTTTTATACATGGTTTTGATTTCCTCATCTCCTAACTCTTCAATATTGTAGTGAGTATACATTCTAGGGTCTTCAGCATATACAACACCTTTAGGGATTTGAGAAAATGCACCTAAGGTATCATCCTTCTTTGCTATTTCGGGGACCAACTGAAATACGGGCCTAGGTCTTTTAATTACTTCCACAACAGTAGGGTTCGCTATGTATTCAATTGCAGAGGTGGATTCCATGATTAAATACCTTTTTCTATCTTGGATGGATGATTGCTTGGAGTGTGCTTGCTTCTTGCTCGAAATGCCTTAGCTCGGAAATCTTCACACTCTCTAAAAGTTTGAAATCACGGTGAAATGAAATGGAGCCAAAACCTTATTTTATAAAGTATTTTTTGCTATCTACCACATTAATTGCATGCCAGTTAAGTATTCACTTAACTTTGTTTGCTGGTAATAAGTGATTTTCAACTTCTTATCTCTAACTGAGGGAATAATAGCACACGTGTCATTAGATTGCCAAACCCTCAAGAAAATTTTCTTCAATTAGATGAAGAACTTCCTACCGGTGGAGCACTGCTATGTCTTGGCAGTGAAGCATTTGTTGGTTCTACCAGTGGAGGAGTATTCCCAATATTTAGATCAGCTTTTCTAATCCATTGCTTTGAGAATTCTTGCTTAACCTCTTCAACTTTTTCTTTACCTTTCAAGCTAGCACTTTTGTTGTCTACCGGCGTGCCTTTACTTCTACAGAATTTAGCAATATGCCCAATCTTGTTACATGCATAACAAGTTACATTATTTTTCTGAATAGCTTTCCCATAACCTATGCTGGTTTGTGTTCTGCATTGATTAGATAGATGTCCAAATCTTCCACAAACATAACATCTCACATTCATTTTGCAGTTTTTAGAGTTATGACCAACTTTGTTGCATTTGGAACATTGACCGGTGGGTGGATTGATATTCTGATAATTCCTAGATCTACATTCATTTGCCCTATGACCATATTTATTACAGTTAAAGCATTTTCCATTGAATTTATAAGTATTAGGTGGTCTTACCGGTTTGGTGTGATCCTGAGTATTTGCAGTACCAGAGCTTTCTCCAACTTCAAATCCAATTCCAGAAGTGTCACCTTTGAGTTTTTGATTCTTCAATAAGGTACCAAGTTCTTCTGAGCTTTTCTTGAATTTTTCTTTATGTTGATTTACAGTTTCCAATTCCCTTTCCAAGATTTCTTTTTGTCTCATTAGTTCATTTGAGTCATTTTGAGTATGCATTAGATCTGTTTTCAACATGTCATTCTCATAGCTAAGTGAAAGATATTACCTCTAGTCTGATTACCGGTTGCTATTTTCAAACTAGTTCTTTTCATGATTTTGCATTTACCATTCTTGAATTGTAACTAAAATCCTTTTTCAACTAATTGACCAACACTCAAAATATTATGTTTTAAACCTTCAATATAATAAACGTTGTCAGTATTGTGCTTACCATCAAAAGATATAGTGCCTTTTCCTTTGATCAAATAAGCTTTATCATCCCCAAATCTTACTAGACCTCCATTGTATTCCTGAAAGGTTAAGAAATTACTTTTATCACCAGTCATATGATGTGAACATCCAGAATCAATGATCCATTCATCCTTTTCTTCAATTTTAGCTGCCAGGGCCTGCTCTATTGGTTGTACAGTAGGTGTCAGTTGATCTTTTGTTATTGCAACAAAATCCCATCCATTATCTGTCGATTCCTCATCGAAATCATCAATAACTCCTTCATCAGCATAGTAACATGATTTGTCTCTATTCTTCTTAAATATGTATCTTTGATATTCAAGGTTAGGCTTATATGTTCTTTTAGCTTCTTCTTTCAATCTTGCATGTCTATCAGGACACCTAGATGCCATATGACCAATTTTATTGCAGTTAAAACATTTAAATGGTGTTTTACCTTCATGCTTACTTCCAACTGGACCTCTAGGCATTTTCCTTGCAAATAGTGCTTCAAGCTCTTCAAGTTCTTCATTTTCCCTTCTGGTATCTTCAAGTTCTCTTGCCTAAAGTGCTTTCCAATCAGATTTCTCAAATGATGATGATGATGATGCAGATGATGATGATGCTTTGAAAGCTAAATCTATCTTAATTGTAGCAACATGACCAAATTCCTCAAGTTCAAAAGCTGAAAGTTTTCCAACCAAGGTATCTCTAGATACTGATTAATAGCAGTTAATTTCATTTTATATGCTAGTGGCAATGCTCTTAAAACTTTAGAAACAATTTCATCTTCACTTAAGGATCCTCCACAACATTGTATACCCAAAACAATTTCATTAACTCTTTCCATAAAAGTAGAAATCCTTTCATCTTCTTCCATTTTCAGATTTTCATACCTGACTCGGAAGCATTCCAGTTTTGCAATTTTGACAGTGGTATCACCTTCATTCAATGTCTCCAATTTGTCCCAAATAACTTTAGTAGTAGATCGATCTGATAATCCCATGATTTTGTGATCTGACAATGCACTCAAAAGTGCTTCTCTTGCTTTGCAATCATTCTCCTGATATTTAGCCAAGGTAGGTGGATTAGGTTGACTCTATCTAGGACCAACATAGCCAATCTTTATAACATCCCATATGTCTCTTCCAATGCAATTTAGATGTGTCTCCATTCTAATCTTCCATATACCATAGTTAGTTCCATCAAGTTTCAGACTATCCTTCCTGAAATAGTTAGTTTCCATATAATCTCCTCAAGCTGTCAAACTTCTGCAAAAAGAGGACTTAGCTTTGATACCAATTGTTAGGACCCAGAGGCAACTAAGAGGGGGTGGGTGAATCAGTTGTCTATTAATTTCAACCCAAATATAACTTAATCAAACTTGATGCATAATACCGGTAAACCAAACTTAATGTCATTTGATAGTTTAACAGTTAATAATAGTACCAGTAAAGTTTAATGCATGAAACAGAAAGACAAATAACATCCACAACACATAAAACAAATATTTGTACGTGGAAACCCTGTAAGGGGAAAAACCTAGGTGGGAAACCTTACCCATAATCAGATGATACTACTGTAGATAGTATGTGTGTACAAATGGTGTCTGCACATGCAGAAAGGCCAACTACCTAGAGCTCACTGCTCAATCACAAAATGGGAGTCACAATGACTAAAATTGGATGGTTAAATCCAATGATAATGTACTTCTCAAAATGGCATCTTCATATGTTGGATTCAGTACCAGTTAAGCTCTGATTGTCTTCTGCAAACCTTCCTTTAATCTTCAAATGATGTCTGCATGTATAGCTCTGCTTATATTCACATATACCTTATTACAATCCTTTTCCACACCTTCTTCATAATCTCAAAATGAGATCTTCCATATATACCAAAACCTAAGACCAAATGTGTAGGTTGGCTCACTAAGAGTATTACAATTAAATCAATTACAAATGAATCAATATGTAATGCATCATGTCGGCTTAATGCATTTACAATAATAACCAATCAATAAATCATCTCCATAACGTGTCATCCTGATCTAGAATAGATAACTCTTGCTAGTCTATAACCTAGACCAATTTGCTGGTAATAGCAAATATGCAAACTCGAGTAGACCAATAACCAACTCACCAAAACCAAGTGTCCAAACAATGTCTTTGACATAACCAAGTAATCTCCAGATGATAATAGATCATCCTTAGTGTCGGTGAACAATATAACCTGCCGGTGAACCAAATACTGGTGAGTGTGCATAAGTCACTGAACATGTCGGTGAACATAACCAAAGATCTCCAGTGCTGATAAGTGTTGATGAGTGTAGATAAGTGTTGACAAGTGTTGACATCAATGACAAAACCAATGCAACACATCCATAATACCAACATGATCTTTTCAAACAAATTTTGTTAATAAAAGCTCTTGGGATTTCATTTTGTGTTCCTTTTGATAGTGACCTTTGTGCCTATTTGACTAATCCTTAAAAAACTTTAAATAACTATGTTGCTTTATGTGACTCATGGGTTTGTATTGATCATGGATTTTATAACTGTTCTCCAAGTTGTAGACTGATTTTGGACTAATTTTCTTTAGCTTACTATCATCTCTTTGAGAATGACAAACATATGGGATCATGAATACTTTTGATCTGAACATTTCTCTATTCTAGCCTTGAGAAAATTTATGGATTACCCCTCTTTTATTAGTCATAAGATTGTCTTATTGTTATTATTCAATGATTGTGTCTGCTCCATTATGGCTGAGATAGATAAACAAGACTAAGAAAACCTTAATGGTTTCTCTTTGTTGTTCTCTAAGTTTGATATTCTTTGTGACCTTTCATGCCAAAAAACACAATCATTGTGTTTCCCCTTTATCTCTTATACACATGATATTATGAGAACATGCAATGATAACAACTAAAACCTCATAAAGAGAATATAATATTCTCTTAGTGATAGGTTTGTGAAGAAAACAAGTAGATATATCATACCTTTTTACTATTAGCTTCATGAATACAAGGAGCACAAAAATGTGCTTGCATGAGACCCTCACATTCACCTTATAAAACTTGATGAAATTGCAAAGAAAGTAGAGGTAAACATGTGTGTTCGTAGTGGTACAAAGTTACAAACACAAACATTACTTGTGTAATTTGTACTTTCTATATTTAGCTCCAAAGATGTGAACTTATTTGAGGTGATCAATTTATTTTCTATTTTATCTACATATATGGTGTCCATATTGTTGGGATTCAAGAACACTGAGAGGGGGGGTGAATCAGTGTTCTATAGGAATGGAGAATTTTAACCTTATTAATACAACAACTTAGCAACTGGTAAACATAAAAGCGTATAACAATAAGCAACAATGCAACCACAAAGATAAACACCATAACAACACAAATTTATACATGGAAAACCTCAAAGAGGAAAAACCATGGTGGGATTGGAGACCCACAATATCTATCCACTGATTAGATGAATAAATATTACAATAAGGGGCCTACACATGCAAGAAGGCCAACAACCTAGAGCACACTTCTCATCACAAAAGGAGTCTCACTGACTACACAAAACATCGAACAACAATCCGGAATGAAGATAGAACTGCAAGTATAACATCTCCCATGCTTGAATATAGTTTTGGTTAAGCTCAATACCAGAGGCCTTAAACCTCTTGCATAAACCCAAATTGATCACTTATGATCGACCAAATCCTTTGAATGAATGATTATTACATTATTTGCTTGCATACCATGATCTCATCGATCTACAAAGAGATGTTATATCATATTTATACCAACTTGGGACCTAAACAATTAGGTCAGCCACCTAAAAGATAATTCAATAATTTCATAACTTAAACCCACAATATAATGATCAACCAAGTTGACCTAAGACTGAAACAACATAATCCAATCAATGAATCCAATCGGTAATGCATCGGGAGAATCAACGCACACGTTACATAAACCGGTCCATAACCTAGATAACATCAGATCCAATTTAGGTCCACACATGCTAAACCAATGATCCCAATTAGTCAATTCTTGAACACAATCACCATCAGCATCCCGAATCCCTTCTAGAAGCTTCACCAAGACCACTTATTGTATTCTTCAAAATATCTTCAACAAGGTTCTGCCTGTGAAACCCTTACGGGTAACCGAAAGGCTTACTAGAACAAGTGATAGCTTCTGGATCACCAAATCAATACCAAATGAATGTGATACACATCAGAAACACATGGATAACCAATCTAAACCAATTCCACATACCAAAGCATATCGAAGCATACTAGACCAACATGATTTTACCAACCAAAAACCAATCATCCTACCGGGACCAACCAGATACAGGTAAACAACTAAAGTATCTAGTGTTGACATCAATGACAAACATATAATCAATTCCTCCAAATTGCCAACAATCTCCCCCTTTGGCATTGATGGCAACACTAGATGTGAAAAAAAACCAAGTGCCAAGAAATGTCAAAAAAAGTCTCCCCCAATGGAAGACGACCAACAATCTCCCCAAGATGATATGACAATGGGGTTCTAAACCAAATATCTTTGTACCAATTAACCATCCATATACCTGAACCAAACTCCCCCAATGGGATACAACCAACCTGAAATTATGTTCCTCCTCCTTGTTCCAATAATCTCTCCCTTAGACTGATATCTTTGTTAAGCTCTGTATTTCACATAAATATCTCTCCCCCTAAGGTATATAACTCCTTATTTTTTTCACATAAATATATCTCCCCCTTTGACATCAATGCCATAAATCTGACATAAACATCAAAGAAAAATCATAAATCTTCTAAATCAGAAGACTAACTACTCCCCCTGAGTAGTAGCATCACCACATCAATCTGGAATGAATTATAGCTCTAATAATGCATACCAAACTGATGCCAATCAACATCACTCAGGTCTCTACTAGAGGGGTAGAAAACCTCAACCTATTCTCAAATGATTCCTCAAACCAATCAAACTTCATTTGTTTCCACCTACTCCTTCATAAAATTATACTTGATAGAAATACTGGATTCTTTGATATGTCAATAGCAGTAGAGTTATTACAATGAATAACTACCAGTACATTACAATCCAACTTTATATCCTTCAACATTTTCTTCATCCATAAAACCTGTGTACAGTTACTAGTAGCAGCAACATACTCAGCTTCAATAGTAGATAAGGAGGTACATGACTGTCTCTTGCTGATCCATGAACCAAGTTTCTTTCCAAGAAAGAAAGCTTCACTGGATGAGCCTATCCAGTTACCTATATTGCTATCCTAATATGCATCTGAACATGCTCAAAGTGTAAAACCATCATAAAAAAAAAACCATACCAGATAATCCTTGAAAATATTTGAAAATCCTAGCTACCGGAGCAAGGATTCAACATAATCAATTCCTTCCTTTTGAGAAATCCATTGCAAACCAATCAAGCCTAGTTCCAATAACATCCAAGTCCATGTGTTGTCCTTTTTTTTTTACTTGATCCAATTCCTCTTCCATAGCTTTCATCCAACATTCATCCTTACAAGCTTCAATAACTGATGCCGGTACAATTAAAGAAATTAAGCATACCTCATCAACTGCCAACCTTCTTCTTGTCCAATTATCTAATCTTCTGAATGATTTAGCCTTACCTACCTAGGAATCTTCTCACTCTCTATTCCTCTTCCCTGATCTTCAGTTACTATTGAATTTTCTGGTATTGCTAGAGTAACTGGTTCAACATTTTGTTATGGTACAGGGGTTACCGGTTCAGTTACGACCATTTCCACTGTCGATTCTTGCTCATAAATTTTGATCTGTCGTCTATTTTACTCATCCACCTTGACATTAGTTCTCTCCACAATCCTCTGCAATCTCTTGTTATAACATATATATGCTTTTCTTTCATTAGGGTGACCAAGAAATATTCCTTCATCACATCTAGGATCAAACTTGCCAATGAAATCATCTCTCTTGATACAACATTTACTACCAAAGATTCTGAAATACTTAACTGTAGATGTATGACCAAACCATAACTCATAAAGTGACTTACCAGTAAACCAAACTAGATCCAAGATCCAATAAATATTTTTCATTTTACCTTCAAATTGACTTCCAAAGATTTGATTTAGGCTTTCAAACCACTACCAAGGGCAATGCAAGATCTGTCATCAATTTGTCTCCCCCTAAGGTGAATACCTTAGTTACCAAATGAGTTTCCTGCCGGTGCAAGAACATTCTATTCTATCGATTGAGTAACCGAGGTATATCCTTCAGCCAAATGAACATCTTTTGGTTGAGCCTTAGACTTCATAGCCTACTTCTTCTCATGCTCATTTCGAGTGTCATCAACCTTCTGCTTACCCTTCTCATTAGATTTATCACTTCCTGCCGGTAGGTTCTTGCTTATGCAAAATTTAGCAATATGTCCTACTTTGTTGCATGCATAACAAGTGACATTGTTCTTCTGAATTGCCTTACTATAACCTTGACCATTCCTTGACCTATATTGATTATCCATATGTCCAAACTTTCCACATGCATGACATTCAACATTCATTCTATAATCTTTGTACTATGACCATACTTCTTATAATTTGAACACTGATTGGGAACTGCATTATTATTCTGATTTTCTCTATTTCTACAATGTATTGCCATATGAACAAATTTATTGCAAACAAAGCATCTACCATTGAATTTATGTGCATTAGGTTGCCTTATCGGTGACCTCTGATTCTGGTTGACCTTCTGACCGGATGTGTTATCCTGATTTACAGTACTGAAGCTTTCTCCATGCTCAAATCCAAGACCTCTAGTGTCTCCAGTGTCCCTTTGATCCTTCAATAATTCATCAATCTTAGCAGAACTAACCTTTAACTTATCTCTTTATTCATTTGCAATAGTCAGATCATCTCTTAGGATTGTTACCATTTGTTCCAATTCTTGCTCATTGTTCTATGATTGCACCAATTCAGTTCTCAACACATCATTTTCATGAGCCAACCTAATGAATTCCTCATATCTATCTTTCAGAGATCTCCCAAGGTTTTCTTCATTCATCTTCCCATTTTCAATCTCCTTGGACATCCCCATAGTTAGGGCTTGCATTTCATTCTTCATGACAATGTTCTCCTAACTCAGCTTTTGACATTGTTCCTTAAGGGCATCCTTCTCTTCATCATCCTGATTTTGTAAAAGTTCCTTCCTTTTAGCTTGAACAAATGACAACCTCTCCTATAGGATAAGAATGAATTCCTTTTTAGAATTTAATTCATCTTGTAACTTCAATTTCCTTAATCTTTCAACATCATAGTCTTCAAGTGCAACTTGAAGTTCCTTCCTTAAAATTATCTCCATAGATTCTGGATATAGGATCTTCCTCAAGTTGTTATACTTACTCCAAGGAACAAGGATCTGATACCAATTGTTAGGATTCAAGAACATTGAGAGGGGGGTGAATCAGTGTTCTATTGGAATGGAGAATTTTAACCTTATTAATACAACAACTTTGCAACCGGTAAACATAAAAGCATATAACAATAAGAAACAATACAACCACAAAGATAAAAACCATAACACCACAAATTTATAAGTGGAAAACCTCAAAGAGGAAAAACCATGGTGGGATTGGAGACCCACAATATCTATCCATTGATGAGATGAATAATATTACAATAAGGGGCTTGCACATGCAGAAAGGCCAACAGCCTAGAGAACATTGCTCATCACAAAAGGAGTCTCACTGACTACAGAAAACATCAGACAACAATCCAGAATGAAGATAGAACTACAAGTATAGCATCTCCCATGCCTGAATACTATTCTAGTTGAGCTCAATACCAGAGGCCTTAAACCTCTTTCATAAACCCAACTCGATCACTTATGATCGACCAAATCCTCTGCATGAATGATTATTACATTATTCTCTTGCATACCATGATCTCATCAATCTACAAAGAGATCTTATATCATATTTATACCAACCTGAGACCTAAACAATCAGGTCGGCCACCTAAAAGATAATAAAATATATTCATAACTTCAACCCACAATCTAATGATCAACCAAATTCACCTAAGACCAAAACAATTTAATCCAATCAATAAATCCAACTGGTAATGCATCGGGAACATCAACCCACATGTTACATAAACCGGTCCATAACCTAGATAGCACCGGACCCAATTTAGGTCCACACATGCTAAAGCAATGATCCCAATTAGTCAATGCTCGAACATGATCACCATTAGCATCCTGAATTCTTTCTAGAAGCCACACCAATACCACATATCAGATTCATCAAAAGATCTTCAACAAGGTTATGTTGGTGAAACCCTTACCGGTAACCAAATGGCTTACTAGAACAAGTGATAGCTTCCAGATCATCAAATCAATACCAACTGAATGTGATACACATTAGGAACACATGAATAACCAATCCAAACCAATTCCATAGACCAAAGCATACCAGAGCATATCGGATCAACATGATCTTACCAACTAGAAACCAATCATCCTACTGAGACCAACCAGATACCGGTAAACAACCAATGTAGCTAGTGTTGACATCAATGACAAACACATAATAAATTCCTCCAGATTTCCAACAAATGTGTTATAGCAAACAAATGGATTGTTTTTCAACCTCATGGTCATGTTCTATTTGCAATGGTATAGAAAATTTGGTGGTGTAGATCATATTCTACCCATAAGTGCCAAATATGGTGATGAAGTAGAGGATGCGATGAATTGGATTGTTTCCAAGCTGCCACATGTAGCACCATATTATCCTAAGATGGGTGAATATTTCAAAATCAATCTCCGTACTACTTACCTTTAAATAGAATTTGAAAATTTTGATTCATTCAAATTGTGCAATTGTTTTTTCATAGATAAACCAAGAGCACAAAATAGAATTGGACTCATTAGGTTTGTAGAACTTTGATATCTTTCTTGATGTCTGCTTGACACTATTATTTTAGATATTTTATTGTTGGATAGAGGATTTCCTTTGTCTTTTACTACTATTCATGGTGACTGATCTTTCAATCTATGCCATGGACTACACCTTGACTGCATTAGTTGTGGTGTTGTCTTATGTGTCATTTTCAACCCTTATAGATCTTAAACCCATTATGTACATAGACTACCAAATTTGTAGCTTCTCTATAGACATTCTTAGTATCTTATTGATGTTAATAAGGGCTATTGTGTGGGACATTATATGGACTTCTTTTGACTATCATAATGAATTATTTATGTGACTACCCAACAAATGATTTTCATGCACTCATGGAGTTGTTGTGATGTCTTTTGTTTCAGTTATAGAATCATTGAAATTATTTTAACACACACATGCAAGTACTATTTAAGTAAGCAATGGTTGTTTTATTATGCAAAAAAGGGTAATCATTACCTATGTAATATAACATGTTATTTTTTTTTCCTTTTGCAGAAATGTATTGATAAACTCAAAGAAAGGGATAAAGTTAGGGTGTTGGATACGTTTGATGGTGTTTCTATGGGGATTGGGAAGATTCACTACCTATCTATTGTACATGGAGCTAACATGAAAAGAATAGGAGATGCAAATGTAAATATTTTAAAGGTCGCAAGTAACATACCCCTTTCTTATGATGACAAAATAGATGGAGTGTCCGTCTAAAGGAGAAAGAGGGAACCTTCACATGGTGGCCACTAAAATATTTGCAAAAAATGACATATTTGATCATGCTTATCATGTACTAGGTGTTAGACATCTTGGCTCACTACTTTATGCAGTATTTTGAATGTGTTGTTCAGGGGTCTTAATTATCATGGTGTATTTGAATGAGTTGGAAACTCTTAGATAGCTTTGACATCTTATAACTTGATATATATATATATATATATATATATATATATATATTTGCATTATATTATTTATCATGATGTTAAATCAATTTTTTAATTCTAGCATGTTGTATCTTGTTCGTATATGTAATATTTTTATTTGCTTTTGTGTTTTAGTTCTAATTTAATATTATGTTATTTTTGCATTATAAAATTTATGGTATTTAATAAATTATTCATATCATGACTATATTTACTACCAATTAATGAAAACTAGTAAATAAAAATGACTAAATATACAACCAATTGATGACAATTAATTATTACGATGACTAAATAAATGACCACTTAACAACAATCAATGACTAAATTAATGAGTAAATATATGACTAATAAATGACCAGATATCAACAATCAATGACTAAATTAATGACTAAATAAATGACTAGTTTGTTGCAAGGTGTGCCCCCTTGGTCTCCTTGTGTTGTGCAGTGTAGCGCTCAGGTTTGTGACATGGCTTAACCGCCTCTTGTGGATTCTATAAGTCTTGTGGTTATATCAGGAATTAATAGGTTGATCTTTTGGTGCAACGACAACCAAACTTGTAACAAGTGGTATCGGAGCTTGGTCATAGGTTTGAACCCCTCACTTGCACTAGGGGGGATTGTTGCAAGGTGTGCGCCCTTGGTCTCCTTTGTTGTGTAGTGCAGCGCTTGTTAGACACAATGTGCCACTAAGAGGGGAGTGAATCAGTGGTTTCCAAACTTTTTCCCTTTAACTATCCTATATGTGTATACCGATTATGTAATCTAACAGAAATATAACTTACCGATTAGAGGGGAGACTAACACAAATGCAATCACACATGAAAGGACATCACATAACACCAACATATATGAGGAAAACCCAAGATGGGAAAAACCTCGGTGAGAAATACTGTTGGAGTCTACTGCTCCAATCCAGCCTCACAATGAAACCTGATTAGAATGTTTAGGGCACCAACCCAAGGAGCACCAACCCCTGATTTAGGGCACCAACCCAAGGAGCTACAACCCCTGCACCAAGCTCCAACTCAGTGATCTAATATGAGTATTGTAGACACCTAAAATTGTCCTATCTAATTAAATAAATATCTTTATTTATTTAATTACTTTAGCCTAATTCTTCTATTAATTAAATAAATCTTTATTTATTTAATTAATTCATTTATCCTCTTCTAGCCTTATTTCTCATTTAAATAAATACATTTATTTATTTAAATTATCCTTTTCCTAAATTAAATAAATACTTTATTTATTTAATTGATCCCACTTCCTCTATTAATTAAATAAATCTCTATTTATTTAATTAATTCATTAACCTTTTTTACCTATGACACATGTCATTCAACTTTTAATTCATACACTACCTACCCTCTCATTATTTTCTTATTTCCTCTACCTACCCTCTAATCTTAGCTGGCCATTTATCTTTTACACCTCTCAATCTTATCCCTCCATTTCATATAGTGTCTTCTATATAAGGAGATGCTTCCTTCATTATCAACCCTATGCATGTTGATCAATTGACTAACCGACTATGCTTTCGAACTTTCATATGTGATCAAGTCTACTTACAACCACATTTCCGTTCTTTGTTGAGCTCTTGTGCACACATAAAATCTGAGAGCAATTATATCAAGAAAGATCAATGGAGATAGGAAGAATGGAGATCCAAACCCTATTGGACATGTGATGGTATAATCTTTGTGATTTCATTTGATTTGCATTGTCTTAGGTAATCTTCATATGTTATGGTGGATCTTTGTTGTTGTTAGGCTCGGGTTTTGTGGTTGAATTCATTTAGTCTTTCAATATTGTCTTATCCATTTTCAGCGAATACATTTTGGCACGCTCGGTGGGACTCTTGTCCCTTTTACATTTAATATCTTTTGTTGCAGATTTTGTGCTTTTGAAGTTGTAGATTTGACATTTCCAACATTTTGACATTTTCGCATCTATGAACTTTCAGATCGCGTTTTTGATTTTCTGTTGCGTTTGTGACTTTTGGAATCGCGTCTGCATTTTCTGTAGGTCCCAAGGACAAATGAGAGGGGGGGGGTGAATCAGTTGTCTAATAAATTCAAACCAAAATCTTATTAACCAACTTAATGCTTAGTACCGGTAAGACAGTTAAGTATGCCGGTAAACAATGTTAATAGAAAATTACTATACTGGTAAGAATTAATGCATGAAACATAAACATAAAGTCATCCACAACACATGACACAAATATTTGTATGTGGAAACCCTATAAGGGGAAAAACCACAGTGGGAAACCTTACCCACAATCAGATGATACTACTGCAGATAGTAAGTGTACAAAGAGGGGTCTGCACATGCAGAAAGGCCAACAACCTAGAGCTCACTGCTCAATCACAGATGGGAGTCACACTGACTACAGTTGGATGGTTAAATCCAATGAGAATGTACTGCACAAAATAGCATCTTCATATGCTGGATTCAGTACCGGTGTAATGTTGATATGCTTCTACAAAAACCTAGCTTCACCTTCAAATGATGTCTTCGTGTATATCTCTGCTTGATCTCACATATATCCTTCCTTAAGTCTTTTTCGCATTCCCCCACTTGATCTTACAAATAAGATCTTACATTTATACCATACCCTAAGACCAATTTTAGTAGGTCGGCTCTACAAGATATTACAATAAAAACATTTTACAAATAATACAATATCCGATGCAATAACTGATTGAACATGTCGGCTTAATGTATTTACAACAATAATAAATCATCTCCATAGAGTGCCATGCTGATCTGGAAAAGATAAACCTACCGGTGTAACCCTAGATAGCCTAGACCTATTTGCCGGTAAATGCAAATATGCAAATAAGAATATGCCAATGATTATTACTTCAAAGAAAAGTGTCCACATGATGTCTTCGATATTACCAAGTGTCTTCTATGTCAATGCAGGTACCGATGAACATTATATCATGCCGGTTAACCATATACCGATGACTATTTTGAACAGTTTACTGATTGCCGGTGAATGTTGCTGGATCTCCAAAGTAGGTGTATTTAGCAGGTGTTGACATCAATGACAAAACCATACCAAAATACCAACAATCTCCCCCTTTGGCATTGATGGCAACACAAGATGGAAAAACCATCAAAGTGCCAAAACAGAAATGCCAAGTACAAAAATCAACAATCTCCATTTCTCCCCCTGAGAGTAACATGTGTTTATTCAAAGATTTATTTTCAATACCAATCTCTCCTCAAAAAGATAATGCATTTTTCAATATATCTTTCCTTAATGTTTTTCCATATATCTCTCCCCCTTTGACATCAAATGCCAAAGTCACAAAAAGTCAAGTTCATACAAAATACCAACCAATTCAATATACCAACTACTCCCCCTGAGAAGTAGCTTCCTCATCAAATATTGGAATAAAAGATTTGTCCGTTTAATTCTGTCGGTTGATGACAATCATCAACTGTCTAAGTCTCTACTGGTGGAGGTAAGACTCCGAGCTGATCTCTGAGATACTCAAAAGTTTCCTTAGGCAAAGGTTTTGTAAAAATATCTACAAGCTGTTCTTTAGTATTCACATAAACCAGTTTTATTTCCTTTTCTTCAACTTTTTCCCTTAGAAAATTTAGTTTGATACAAACATGTTTTGTTTTAGAATGTAATACTGGATTCTTAGATATATCAATTGCTACAGTGTTATCACAATATATAGTAATAGGTTCCTTGCATTTTACCTTTATGTCTCTCAACATTTGCTTAAGCCAAAGTACCTGTTTACAGTTTGTTGCTGCTGCAACATATTCTGATTCTGCTGTTGATAAAGATGTACAACTCTGTTTCTTACTTAACCAAGAAACTAATCTCTTTCCAAGAAAGAATGCTCCTCCAGTGGTGCTTTTTCTATCATCCACATCTCCTGCCCAATTTGCATTTGTGTATGCATATAGATCAAAATTTTCATCTTTAGGATACCATAATCCAAGATTTGTTGTGCCTTGTAAGTACCGGAAAATCCTTTTTACTACTGATTCATATTTTCCTTAGGATTACTCTGAAATCTAGAAACTATACATACTGCATTCATAATATCAGGTCTAGTTTGTGTCAAATACAGTAAACCTCCTATCATAGATTTGTATCTAGTTGGATTGATAGGTGTAGATTCATCACTTTGAGATAATTTGTCATTTGTAGTCATAGGTGTGCTTACCAGTTTAGATTTTTCCATCCCAAATTTCTTAAGTAGTTCTTTCAAGTACTTAGATTGACTCAAAAATATGCCTTTATCAGTCTGTAAAATCTACAATCCTAAAAAGAATTTTATTTCTCCAGTCATAGACATTTCAAATTCATGCTGCATTTTAAGAGAAAATTCTTTGCATAATCCATCTTCTCCTCCAAAGATTATATCATCAACAAATACTTCCATAATCAAGATGTCATCATTAGTTATTTTGTAATATAAATTGCTATCTGCATTTCCTTTAGTAAAACCAATTTTTAAAAGATACTTATCCAATCTTGCATACCAGGCTCTTGGAGCTTGTTTTAATCCATACAGAGCTTTTCTTAATCTGCAAACCATATCATTGTCATCTGTCAAAGAAAATCCATCAGGTTGTTCAATATAAACTTCCTCTTCAAGATCTCCATTCAAAAATGCACATTTAATATTCATTTGATAAACTTTGTAATCCTTGTGAGCTGCAAAGGCCAAGAATAATCTAATTGCCTCAATTCTGGCTACCGGTGCAAAGGTTTCATTGTAATCAACTCCTTCTTTCTGAGAATATCCCTTACACACTAGTCTTGCTTTATTCCTGACAACCTTACCATCTTCATTGAGTTTGTTTCTAAATACCCATTTGGTTCCAATTACATTTTTATTTTCAGGCCGGGGAACTAATGTCCAAGTATTATTTTTCTCAATTTGTCCTAATTCTTCTTCCATAGCTTTAATCCAAAATTTATCTTCACATGCCTCATTGATAGATAATGGTTCAATTTGAGAAATAAGACATACCTCTTCATTTGCCAATCTTTCTCTTGTCATGACTCCTTTAAATTTGCTTCCAATTATCTGATCTTCAGAATGATTCAGTCTTACATACCGGGGTGTCTTAGTCTATTGTTGTTCTTCAATTACTGTGGAGTCCTCTGATGATACCGGAGTAACTAGATCATCATTCTATACCGGTGGATTTACTGTTGGTTCATTTGTCATAATTTCTGTTACCGGTTCAGAGTCTATATACCTTGAAGTTCCTCTGAATTGTTCATCAATCTTTACATTTGTACTCTCAACAATTTTTTGTAATCTTTTATTGAAACATCTATGAATAACCAAAAAATATTCCTTCATCACTTCTAGGATCAAACTTGCCAATATACTCATCTCTTCTAATATAACATTTACTTCCAAAAATTCTGAAATACTTAAGAGTAGGAGTATTACCAAACCATAGTTCATGAGGGGTCTTACCGGTTTCACCTTTGATGTGAACTTTGTTGAATGTATAGACAACAGTGCTTACTGCCTCTCTCCAATACACATGTGGTAGATTTTCTTCTGATAATATACTTCTTGCTGCATCCAAAATAGTTCTATTTTTCCTTTCAACAACTCCATTCTTCTGTGGTGTCCGAGGTGCTGATAACTGTCTTTTGATTCCATTTACTTCATAGAATGTATTAAAATCTCTAGATGTGAATTCTCCTCCTTGATCTGATCTTAAACATTTAATTTTCTTACCGGTTTCATTTTCAACCACTGCTTTGAATAGTTTGAACTTTCCAAGTGCTTCTAATTTTTCCCTGAGAAAAGTAACCCAACACATTCTAGAATAATCATCAATAATTAGCATGAAATATCTACAACCTTGTAAGCTTTTAGTTCTAGCCAAACCACATAAATCAGTGTGGATTAAATCAAGAGCATTATTGGATTTTTTTGGAATACTTTTGAAACTAGCTCTAACTTGTTTTCCAAATTGACATTCCTTGCAAATTGTATTCTGAGGTTTCATAATTTTAGATAGATCTCTAACTGCCTTAGAAGTACTGATTTTTACTATGCAATCAAAATTTACATGACAGTCTTTTATGCCATAGCCAACTTTCATCTATATGAGAAATTAAGCATGCCTTTTCACTGTTATTCAAATGAAAGATATTACCTCTAGTCTGATTACCGGTTGCAATTTCCAAACCAGTTCTATTCATGATTTTGCATTTTCCATTTTTAAATTGTAACTGAAAACCTTTCTCAACTAAATGACCAACACTTAAAAGATTATGTTTTAATCCTTCAACATAGTAAACATTGTCAGTGTTACGTTTACCATCAAGAGATATTGAACCCTTACCTTTGATTGAACAGTCTTTGTCATCTCCGAATCTTACTAAACCTCCATTGTATTCTTGAAAGTTCAAGAATTTACCTTTGTCTCCAGTCATGTGATGTGAGCATCTTGAGTCAATAAGCCATTCATCCTTTGATTCAACTTTAGTTGCTAGGGCTTGTTCTACCGGTTGAGCAATAGGTACCGGTTGATCTTCTGTTAGAGCAACAAAGACCCATCCATTGTCTACTGGATCCTCATCAGAATCATCAGTCACACCTTCATCAGCAATGTAACAAGATTTATCTTTGTTTTTCTTAAATCTGTATCTCTGATATTCAGGATTAGGTTTGTATGTCCTTCTAGCTTCTTCTCTTAGTCTAGCATGTCTATCAGGGCATCTTGAAGCCATATGACCAATCTTATTGTAGTTGAAACATTTAAAGGGTGCTTTACCTTCATACTTACTTCCAATTGGACCTTTTGGCATTTTTCTTGCAAATAGTACTTCAAGTTCTTCAAGCTCTTCATTCTCCTTCCTGGTTTCTTCAAGTTCTCTTGCATAAAAGGCTCTCCAGTCTGATTTACCAAAAGATAGAGCAGATGATGTTGATTCTTTGAAGGCCAAATCAGTTTTTATAGTAGCAACAGGACCAAATTCCTCAATTTCAAAAGCTGAAAGTTTTCCAATCAATGTATCCCTAGTTACTGATGTATTAGGCATTGTTCTTAACTCATTAATAGCGGTAACCTTCATCTTATATGCCGGTGGCAAACCTCTTAAGATTTTTGAAACAATCTCATCTTCACTCAAGGTTCCTCCACAACATTTGATACCTAAAACAATTTCATTTACTCTTTCCATAAAAGCATAAATTCTTTCATCTTCTTCCATTTTTAGATGTTCATACCTCACTCGGAAGCTTTCAAGTTTTGCAATTTTGACTGTGGAATCCCCTTCATTCAGTGTTTCCAAATGATCCCAAATAGCTTTTGCAGTAGATCTATCTGATAATCCCATGATTTGTTGATCTGATAATGCGCTCAAAAGTGCTTCTCTTGCTTTGCAATCATTTTCTTCATCTTTAGCTAAAGTAATAGGAGCAGTCTGACTAGCTATAGCAGTAGTATAACCATTCTTAGTAACTTCCCAGATATCTTTACCAATGCAATTCAGATGTGTCTCCATTCTGATTTTCCATATTCCATAGTTGGTTCCATCAAGTTTAGGACTATCCTTTCTGAAATAATTAGTAGACATTGGATCTCCTCAAGTTGTTAAACTTCTACAAAAAAAGGACTAGGCTCTGATACCAATTGTAGGTCCTGGGGACAACTGAGAGGGGGGGGGGTGAATCAGTTGTCTAATAAATTCAAACCAAAATCTTATTAACCAACTTAATGCTTAGTACCGGTAAGACAGTTAAGTATGCCGGTAAACAGTGTTAACAGAAAATTGCTATACCGGTAAGAATTAATGCATGAAACATAAACATAAAGTCATCCACAACACATGACACAAATATTTGTACGTGGAAACCCTGTAAGGGGAAAAACCACGGTGGGAAACCTTACCCACAATCAGATGATACTACTGCAGACAGTAAGTGTACAAAGAGGGGTCTGCACATGCAGAAAGGCCAATAGCCTAGAGCTCACTGCTCAATCACAGATGGGAGTCACACTGACTACAGTTGGATGGTTAAATCCAATGAGAATGTACTACACAAAATAGCATCTTTATATGCTGGATTCAGTACCAGTGTAATGCTGATATGCTTCTACAAAAACCTAGCTTCACCTTCAAATGATGTCTTCGTGTATATCTCTGCTTGATCTCGCATATATCCTTCCTTAAGTCTTTTTCGCATTCCCCCACTTGATCTTACAAATAAGATCTTACATTTATACCATACCCTAAGACCAATTTTAGTAGGTCGGCTCTACAAGATATTACAATAAAAACATTTTACAAATAATACAATATCCGATGCAATAATCGATTGAACATTTTGGCTTAATGTATTTACAACAATAATAAATCATCTCCATAGTGTGCCATGCTGATCTAGAAAAGATAAACCTGCCGGTGTAACCCTAGATAACCTGGACCTATTTGCCGGTAAAAGAAAATATGCAAATAAGAATATGCCAATGATTATTACTTCAAAGAAAAGTGTCCACACGATGTCTTCGATATTACCAAGTGTCTTCTATGTCAATGCAGGTACCGGTGAACATTATATCCTGCCGGTTAACCATATACCGATGACTATTTTGAACAGTTTACTGATTGCTAGTGAATGTTGTTGGATCTCCAAAGTAGGTGTATTTAGCAGGTGTTGACATCAATGACAAAACCATACCAAAATACCAACATTTTTGACATTATTTTATTTTTGCAGATTTTATAGGGCCACGTCTGTGTTCCCTAATCGCGTCTACGAGGCATCAAGACACATCTATGTTCGCAAGTCATGTCTATGTTTAGGAGCCATGTTTGTGTCATATCTTGGTGCATTTGCATATTTTTATAGCGTTTGTGTTACTGATAACTGCATCTGTGTTCAGTTTTTGTATTTTGATTTCCTTGATTTAGTTTTTCATTATTCAGGTTTCAAATCTAGTTTATTTTGAGCTAACATCTTCAGATCTAGCTAACAAAATTGGTGCAGCTTGTCTTGAAAGCAAAATTATTTTGTCGAAGGCCCCTATTTCATAAAGTCTTTTGGATCTAAAAATTTACCTAACTTGTGTGCTTGTAGGAAGGAGTGATAATTTGAAACAATCCAAACTACTAACAAATCTTTGTTGCAGGATCTTGGCAAGGGTTTTTGATCTTTATTGTATGCCTTATTTTTCATAGACTAGCAAACACTTCAATTGGTGCACTAAAATTGAACCAGTGTCTTTTGTGTCTTGGGCAATAGGCTCTTTTTGTTTAATCCCTAGAGGGCCTATCTCCCCGTGTGGTCATTAGGACTACTAGTGAGGAGAGAACGACCCAAGTGGTAGCAAGGAAAACCCACCTCCTCTGAACCACTATAAACAACTATATTGATGGTGAAAGCTATGGATAACATGTGTTGATTAGTTCATATGGACACTATGTCTCCCCATAAACCCGTTTGATCAAATTTATTTGATCAGTTGTAGGGCGTAACCCCTACCGGTTGGGAGCCTTTTGTATTTACAGAGCTAAAAGTGTCACATGTATGGCCACATGAGTGGATGCCCTTACTAGCACCTTTTTTTTTAGAAGCCAAAATCCTTCTAGTTGTTGGGTCAGGAGGTCGGACCTTTGGAGTGACCCACACACATACGGTTCTTAGTAGAGATATAAAGTTTGCCACAGGGAGTTTTCGTGGGGACTGATGCTTGGCTGCCTTGAGAAGTGAGTTTTGAGGGTGGAGCCAATGGGGTCAAGCATCTAAGTATCCACTCTAAATAGCATAGCCTCGAGAGAAACCCCATGTGGGATCAACAACTATTGTCTTGGCCAGCCATAAGAATTGTGCTTGTCTTATTTTGAACAATCAAACATTCAAGACCAAACATCAAAACGTTGTGTCTTTTGTGTCTTCAAGTGTATGCAAAATAATTTTACATCAAACAACACACTTTTCTTTTAGTCATTTTGAGTCTAAACACTTGCAAACATTGAGTTTTCATCAACATTGTGTCCTCTTGTCATGAAAAATAGTCAAACATTTAGATTTGGTCACAACAAGCAACTTCACACATTGGAAAAATTGCACAAAGTTTTTAGAAATGCGTCTGTGTCTAATAGAACCGCGTCTGTGAAGGGAAAAAATGCGTTTGTGTTCTCTTGAGCAACATTGCACTTACAAAATCTCAGAAACACGTCTGTGTCTGACAAAACCACGTTTGTGTGTACGTCTGTGAAGTATATAGGCACGTCTGTCTTCAAAATTGAAAAACTTTTACAATCCAGCAAACAAGAACAGTCAGTTTTAGACTTATTGAGCTTCCTAAGTTATCTCCCCAGGTTTTCATCTAGCATTCAACCTATCTTTGGGTCTCACAAAGTCCATCATTACTTTACAACTTACATTACATTCACATTTGTCTAAACTTGAATCAAAAAGTCACTTGCTTGTCCTCATCTTTCTTTGTCAACACACTACATACAACAACATTTTGCTAAGTGGTCCCTCATCAAGGTCTATCACCTTTGGGTCTCATTTGGTCTTACTTAGAGTCAAGGTCAACTTACCTCATCAAGAGAAACTATCATCTCTTTGGAAGTCACACCTACTCTACTACATACATACTTGGTCTTACACTTTGGACATTGCAAGTACACCTCAGATTCATTTACATTCCATCCAACTCTTGGTCTTCCATACCTTTCCATTTTCATCTAGTCTCACACATCTTGGTCAATACCTAGTTCATGGTTGAAACCTGTTCACAAAAATCTAGGAGAGAAGCTAAATAGGCTCAAGAGTCTGCAAACATGAGTTGTTATGAGTATGACAATGATATCTTCTTCAATTCTGATCATACTACAGTACCTGACATGGATGCCTATAGAAACATTCCAAATGTTGAGAACATGGACACTATAAACAACAATGATACACACAATGACAATATGGACAACATTTCAGTACATTTAGCAGAAGTGGAATACTCCATTATGGATCCCCATTTTAATCGATTGGTTGAGGAAATAATGAGGAGATATAGACAATACTTCTTACAAGTGATGGCACAAAGTGGAGCCAAGATCCCCCATGATTTTGACATGTCTCAAATAATGGAAAATCGACCTTTGCAACAACCTCACCTCAACATGGATCAAAGGAGGCCTAATAGTGGAGGCAATAGAAGACCACATATGGTTCCTGAATCACCATCATCTTTGATTCAAAAACCAAAGGTCCCACATACACATGGTCAAGCATATGATACTCACCTTTGCAGACCATCATGGAAGTCTTATGCAGAAAAATATACTCAATAACATGCTAATGCTAAAGACCTACCACCAAAGCAATTGGATATCCAAAGGCATGCTCAAAATTTGGACACAAGGAAACCCAACGTTAAATTTAGGGACAAAACACTAGAACAAACTCATGACATGCCTATAGAGTATGGTATACATGGACAAAGCATATATTTCATTCCTCACCATGACTCTATACCAAGTGGTCCATATACACAACATCATTATAGACCTCCTCCATGTGAACATGTGTATGATCAATATAATCCATATATGCAACACTCTCCTCCTCCACCTGGCACCTCAGGCATGGGATAAGTCTAAGAAGTCGATCTCCACCTAAGAATAATTTGGAACAAGAAATTAAGGGATTACAAAAGAAAATGGAGGACATAAATACACCGAAGTTAACTTACACAATGAGAGACATATGTCCCTATCCATTTGACAAAAGCATTCCAATGCCTCCATTTCCTACACACTTTGTGAAACCTAAGTTTGATAAGTATAGAGGAAAAGGGGATCCTAAGGCACATATAAGACAATTTTTCACAACTTGCATTGAGGTAGCAATAGAAGAGACATATTTGATGAGATTATTCCCACAAAGCTTAGGTGATCAAGCTATGGAATGGTTCTCCCAACTTCCACCTAGAATTAAGTCTTGGGGTGATCTAGCAGAGGCATTTATCCAACATTTCTCATACAACATAGAGACAGATATATCACTCACTACTTTGTGCAACACCAAACAAAAGGATGGAGAATCTTTTTCATCATTTTTATAAAGATGGAGGAATCTAGCCAACGGATGCTCTTGTGAAATTCCACAAAAACAAATGGTAGAGATGTTCATTCAAAATTTTAATAGAGACATTGGTTATGACCTAAGAAAATCTTGTTTGTCCACCTTCAAAGACATCATTGAAAAAGGCTTAGCAATAGAGAAGGTTCTAATTGAAAAAGGAGTCATTAAGATATTCAAAGAAAACAAAGAGGACTTTAAAGGAAAAGACAAGCCAAGATTTTGGAACAAAAACTAGAACATAGTTAATGATGGTGTTGTTGATGCCAATATAGTGTGACCTAAAATTGTTTTTTCAGGATCAAGCTCTACAAACAATCAGGTGAATACTCAAACAACTTCAAAGTCATGAAGGAAGTACACCCCATTGGGAGAAACACTATAATCAGTTTTCAAAAATCTAGTGGCAAACAAAATAATAACAATTCCAGATTTGCCTCCATATGAGCCAAAGGTTAAACCAAATTGGTGGAATGATGATGAGTATTGTGAATTTCATAAAAGCAAGGGTCATAAGACATGAAATTGTCATTGAATGAAGAACATCATACAAGATCTTATTGATAGAGGTGACATTGAGATTGAAGGACACTCATCCAATCAAGAACATGAAATGTTTAAAGAACCATTCCCATAAACATGACAAGGGAAAAGCTAAAGCCATAGATGACCAATTCAAATATACCAGAGCATCTTATAACTATGATTCAACTGTCAATCACATTTCAATGGATAATTATGTCTCTACCATTATCATCAAGGACAAGACGACTGAGAATTCTACCCAAAGACCCAAGATTGTCCTAAAAGGCATTGGATCTTCTTCTAAACCTACCTCTGAATGCAATGTCACAACTCATTGAGGTAAATTCACTTTGCAAGGTGCTCCAGCAAAAACTACCACTTCCTCATCAATCAAACCTAAGTATGACCTTGTAGAGAAGTTAGGGAAGACACCCGCACTCATCTCCATCCTTGAGCTCTTACGCATATCCCCCACACATAAAGCTATTCTTGAAAAAATCTTGAGAGACACTGTTGTCCCCAGTGATCTGAATGTGGACTAGTTTCAAGCCATGGTAGGATACCTTTCCGTTCCACATTCCCTTACATTCACAGAAGCTGATGATGCCTCCGTAAGTCAGCCACATAATGCACCTTTACACATTGAAGCCTTCCTACACAAACATCAGATAAAATGAGTCTTGATAGATGGAGGAGCAGGTCTAAACATTTTTACATTGAGTAGTATTAAACAATTGGGATATTCAGATAAAGTTGTGAATTCTACAAACAAAATTACCATCAAGGCATATGATGATGAAGAGTGTTCATCCAAAGGCACAGTCACCTTGCCTCTCAGAGTTGGGCCAGTTACAAAGGCTGTGGTTTGTCAAGTCCTAGACTTGGATCTCACATACAATATATTACTAGGACGTGTTAGGATTCCCACAGATACTGAGAGGGGGGGATGAATCAATATCTAACCAGTGAGTGTATTTTCTTGATTTAAAACATGTAAAGCATATTAATACTGTATACCAGTAAACAAGAAATAATGCAATGAATAGAGATAACAACAACCACATGAAAAACACACCATAACATAGTAGTTTAATGAGGAAACCCAGTGTGGGAAAAACCTTAGTGGGATTTGTGACCCACAATATTCACTTACTGGCCAATAAGAGAATATTACTACTACAAGAGGGACCTGCACATGCAGGAAGGCCAAGTGCCTAGAGCTCACTGCTCAATTACAAAATGAGAAGTCTCACTGACTTATAAAATGGATTATATAAATCCAATGTCTTGTACTGCTTCAAAATAGCATCTACTATGCCAGATCCAATACCTATTTATAGCTCCACTTCATACATAAACCCTTAACCTATAATTCGCATAATAGGTCTGCCTAATTTCGCCTAATTACATTCCTCCATGCATCCCTAATTGTTCTACAGTGATCTCTTATATATATGAGTCATTTTATAATTTGCCAAGTCGGCTTACAATATTTTTACAATAATAAAAAAAATAAATTACAATCAAAATTCCTATCGGCTTCTGTGCCGGTATGCTTCCTTTCACTGCCTATGTTGGTGGTCTGTGTGTTGGTGTAGAATCTGACTTTGCTAGTGCCGGTGGATTGCCTTACCGGTGTCATAGGATTGCAAGGTTTCCATCAATGACAAAACCTTCAATCACCTATAATGTCTCATTGGAGTGTGCATTTTCCAACAATCTCCCCCTTTGGCATTGATGGCAACACTCATGAGAAAAATTCAGAAGTGTATCCAAAAATTGATGTCCAAAAATTGTTACCAAAAATGTGTCCTCCCCCTGAGCAGATGATCCCTAAGTTATTGGATTTTTCTCATACCACTACTCCCCCTTTGGCATCAATGACAAAGGTTGTCAAAGTGTCAATAGAGTGTAGTTTTTTGTTTCAACCTTGTAACCGGTTGGTTACAATCTGAAAAAGATCTGCCAAAACCAGATTCAAGTTCTCAATGAACTTTTTACTATCTTTTATTGCAGCCTCTGTCCTCTGAACTGTACCGGTGAGGTGTTGCATTTGCTCTGCCCGTGTTTTTTGTCCTTGAACCAGGGCATTAGATATTTCTTTCCTTAAGGTGGCAAGGTAGTCCAGTTCTGGACTTAGTCTCCATTTAAGATCCCTAGCCTTACCTTTTATTCTTTCCTTTTCTCTTTCCAGTTTTAATAGTTCTTCCTCAAAACCTGTTATCTTCTGCTCAAAAACTGATAATGAATCAGATGAATTAATAAAATTGTCAGCTAGTTGATTTATTTCCTCCTGTATCTTGCTGATCTTCTTGTCTATATCAACTGTCAAAAAGTTAGTCTTACAAGTATCTATGTACAAAGTTTTGAATTCCTTTAATGTGCTACATAATTCTGGTAGAAGTGTGTCAAACTGCCTTGTACACTTCTTTATTTCTTCCTCAAAGAATTTGTGTTTTTCCTTCTCTAATCTCTCCTTGAATGCTTCCTTTTTTATTTGTTCAACTATCACAATGTTTTCAGTAATATACTTAGACAAAGTGTCAAGTTGACTCAAAGAATCTTTATTTTCTACATTACATTTTGGAGCTATCATCTTCAGAATTGGAATTGTATCATCTATAGCCTTGTATGCTTGTGAGCTACAATCTATTATTTTCTTTAAGGAGTCCAAAAGAACTTTTGTTACATTAGTTGATTTGAATCCTAAAGTTGAAGTGCCAACACTGTGTATCCCGCCGGTGGGAGCAATATCCTTGCTTGTGGTGACCTCTGGTAAGTCAGTTTGTGTTTCCATTTCTTTAAGAAAAGGTTTGTCTTGCTCAGTTGATGCCGGTGGTACTGACTCTGTGTGAACCTATTGCTGTGATGGAACCTTTTGCTCTACTTGTTGTCGGTTTACCTTCTGTGTTATCTATTACCGGTGACTCACTAGCCATATCTGTCTTTCTAGTTGTGTCCTTATCTACCACAATGTTAACTTTCTAAGTATCACTGTCAACTGTGTATAGCACCTCAGAGTTTGTATTTGTGTCCTCTTGTGGTATCTCCATACTCTCATTAGTTGGTTGACTTTTAGTTGTAACTACCGGTAGAGTATTCAGAGGCGGTGGGGATAAGTTATCTTTTATTTTTATGCTCAGAGGTCCACCAACCTTGCCTTTACCCTTATCCTTATCTTTCTGATATACTTTGATAGGTTTAGGATTTCTATACTCTTCCTGCTTTTCTTTCTCAACAAGGAATATGTCCCATGCATTAGTAGTTTCCTCTGTAACTTCATTTACTCTACCAACCATAAGTGCTATATGCCGGTGTGCAATTGAGAATACTGTCCGGTTAGCTTTAGATATCAAATCATCTATTTCCTTTGGTGAGTTAACAGGATAAACAACAAGTAGTTTCTCAATTTTTATTTTCTTGTCAAGCTCTACAACAGCTTGCCTTCTTGCTTCAAGTCTTTTAAACAGTTCTACCGGTAACTCATCTACAACTTGCATAAAAAATTTCTTATAGATATCCAAGTGTAGAATTACACTATTTTCAACTTTCTCCTTGTCATCACCTGATAATGTATCATATAATTTGTTGATGTTTTTCAGTTGTCCATCCTCTGTTATTTCATCTAGTAGTTTGTCCATTAGAGCAATGTTTTCTTGAGTCCTTTTCTTTTGTGTTAACTTTTTCTTCTTTGGAGTTGTATTCTTAGCCAAGGGCCTTACTACCTGTTGTTTTTGTCTGGTTCTTCTAGGCGAAGGTGTGGATACTGGTGAAGGTTCTCTTTTCCTCACAACTCTTTTAAATGCAGCTATCATGTCACTTTTCGAAGAAGTTTCTATCGATGAAAGGTGAGTTTCTGGCTGTTGTCCCTGTAACTCATCTTCAATGATACCGGTTTGTTTACATTCGTCTTCTTTGATAGCCTTAGCCTACCTTGATCCTCTTCTCACTATTGCTTCTACCTTCTTTACTCTTTTCTTTGATTGAATTTGATTCTCAATAGTCTCAACACTGCCAAATACCTCTTCTTTTGGTTCCTTAGGTGCTTCTAGAAGGGCTTTTGCATATGTTTCAATTATATTGTCATCGGTTTCATAACCCATCTCAGTAACCCAAATTGTTCTTGGGACAATTGCCTCCATCCAAATCTCATCCTTTTTAATAAAAAAGCATATTTCATCTTTATACTTATTTACAATTGTTTGTGAAAGTCTGACTCTAGTATTCATCTAGGCCCTTAATGCTTGAAATTATTCATTAATATTCTTTTCTCTATTTTCACCCATGTTGTTTAGTAAATCAGATAGCTATTTACCTACCGGTATGTCAAAACCAAGATTCTTGTTACCTATATCGGGCACCTATTTTGTTGTATGTAGCATTAAACAAACAAGTAGGTTACCAAATCTAAATGTCCCCTTTTTGTCCTTCTTGATCTTTCCAAGATTGTCAATTAGTTCATCCTTTAGCCATTCACACACATCAATTTTTGCATTATCATTGATCATGTCATAAGCACTGTTTATGCATAAACTAGAAACTAAGTTTAACCTATTTGCATTTGTTGTTTTATACCCTAAAATCATGCTAATGAATTTGACATTGACGTTGGTTACATCATTCACTCTTAAAGACCTCTTGTCGGATGTTGCACCTGTCGAGTTAGTCACTAGGTCATTTGAAACCTTCTTTGTCTTATCAGGTCTGTTACCGGTGGAGGGTAACCCTGTCACAGCCTTTACTACCTCCTTAGTTATTTTTTGAACTGAGTCTAACCAAAAAATTCACCACGAACCCTGCTCAATACTATCCTTATCACTTCCTTAGGGAAATCCGGAATACTGAGGATTTCAGTGAATCCTAGGGTTTCGACTATTTTGTGTTTAGGTTTCACATTACTGGAATCATCACAAATTATATTCTTATACATGTTCTTAATTTCCTCATCACCTAATTCTTCTATGTGACAATGAATGTACATTCTAGGGTTTTCTGCAAAAACTACTCCTTTGGGGATTTGAAAAAATGCACCAACATTATCATCCTTCATAGCTATTTTAGGAACTAACTGAAATATGGGTCTGGGGTGTTGGATTACTTTGACTACAGTAGGGTTTTCTATGAGTTTAGGTACAGAATCTGAAGATGGCATGATTTATAAATACCTTTCTCTGCCTTAGGAATGATTGATTGCTGAATTGCTTTGCTCCTTTGCTCAAAATGTCTTTGCTCAGAATTTTTGCGCTCTTCGAATGTTTGAATGCATGGTGAAATGAAATTGGAGCTAAAAACACTGATTTATAATGCTAATTTTTCCAACTACCACCTTTAATGCTTGCCGGTTAAGTAATGACTTAACTTTATCTACCGATATAGAAGTAATTTCAACTTCTTACCATCAACCGAGGGAATTATAGCATGTTTCACATTTGATTGCCAAACCCTCAAAGAAATTTTCTTCAGTTAGATGAAGACTCTCCCGCCGGTGGAATGTCACTCTGTTCTTCCAGTGGAGTGTTATTCTGTTCTGCCGGTGGAGGAGTATTCCTATCAACATTTAGTTCTGATTTCCTGACCCTTTGTTTTGAGAATTCTTGCTTTACCTCTTCAACCTTTTCTTTACCTTTTAAACTAGCACCATTGTTGTTTACCAGTGAGGACTTGCTTCTACAAAATTTTGCAATATGTCCAATCTTGTTACAGGCATAACAAGTCACATTATTTTTCTGAATAGCTTTCCCATAACCTATGCCAGTTTGTGTTTTGCATTGATTAGATAAGTGCCCAAATCTTCCACAAACATAACATCTCACATTCATTCTGCAATTTTCAGAATTATGACCAACTTTGTTGCATTTTCAACATTGACCGGTGGGTGTATTGGTATTCTGATAATTTTTAGATCTACATTGATTTTCTCTATGACCATACTTGTTATAGTTAAAGCATTTGCCATTAAATTTATAAGCAGTAGGTTGTCTTACCAGTTTGCCATGATCCTGTGTGTTTGCAGTACCGGAGCTTTCACTAGTTTCAAAGCCAAGACCATTAGTGTCACCATTAGGTTTCTGATTCTTCAACAAGTCACCAAGTTCTTCTAAGTTTTTCTTGAATTTTTCTTTATGTTGATTTGCAGGAGCCAATTCTCCTTCCAAGACACCTTTTTGTCTCATGAGTTCATTTGAGTCATTTTGTGCATGCATTAGATCTGTCTTCAACATATCATTTTCATAACTAAGTCTTGTGTTTTCATTTGCAGCATCATTCAGTCTTCTAGTCAAGTCTTCTTCATTCTTCTTTCTATCTTCAATTTCTTTACAAAATCTCATAGTCATATCCTGCATCTCATTCTTTGTTGTCATGTTTCTTGTTTCAGCTTATTCATCAGATCACTAAGAGTTTCCTTTTCATCATTCTCATTTTGCATCTTTTCACAAAGTTCTCTTCTTTTGTTTCTTGAAATGGTAAGATTTTATTGAAGTTCTTGAATAATATCCTGTGCAGCTTTTAGATCATCTTCAAGTTTGATATTTTTCAATTTTTTTGCATCATAGTCTGAGAGAGCTTCTTCTAGTTGCTTCATCAAGTTTTCCATCTCTACCGATGTCAAGATCTTCCTCAAGCTATTAGGCTTCTGAAAATAGAGGACCAGGCTCTTATACCAATTGTTAGGAATCCGACAGATACTGAGAGGGGGGGGGTGAATCAGTATCTAACCAGTGAGTGTATTTTCTTGATTTAAAACATGTAAAGCATATTAATACTATATATTGGTAAATAAGAAATAATGCAATGAATAGAGATAACAACAACCACATGAAAAACACACCATAGCACAGTAGTTTAACAAGGAAACCCGGTGTGGGAAAAACCTCGGTGGGATTTGTGACCCACAATATTCACTTACTGACCAATAAGAGAATATTACTGCTACAAGAGGGGCCTGCACATGTAGAAAGACCAAGTTCCTAGAGCTCAATGCTTAATTACAAAATGGGAAGTCTCACTGACTTACAAAATGGATTATATAAATCCAATGTCTTGTACTGCTTCAAAATAGCATCTACTATGCCAGATCCAGTACTGGTTTATAGCTCTGCTTCTTACATAAACCCTTAACTTATAATTCGCATAATAGGTCTACCTTATTTCGCCTAATTACATTCCTCCATGCATCCCTAATTGTTCTACAATGATCTCTTATATATATGAGTCATTTTACAATTTGCCAAGTCGGCTTACAATGATTTTACAATAATAAACAAAATAAATTACAATCAAAATTCCTATCGACTTTTGTGTCGGTATGCTTCCTTTCATTGCTGGTGCCGGTGTAGAATCTGACTTTGCTGGTGCCAGTGGATTTCCTTGCCAGTGTCATAGGATTGTAAGGTTGCCATAAATGACAAAACCTTCAATCACCTACAATGTCTCATTAGAGTGTGCATTTGCCAATAGGACATCCTTGGATTCATGAAATGAGGGTAGTCCCATCTACATATCACCAATGCATTAAGTTTCCTCACAACAGAGTTGAAATAACAGTTAATGGTGATCCTAATCCATTCATATACTGCAATAACTTGAGACCAAAAACTGAAATGATCATTCCAAGTAATAGGGAAGTTGTCCCTTCTTCTACATACATTGATCCAGAATCATTAAAACCTTCGACATCAAAACAAGGGTAGCTTAAAGGGAAATATCAGAACAAGTGCATGGGTGAATACACTTTGAATCAAACCATGTGCTTACAACAAGTTATGAGTTCACCAAAAGAGTATGGATGACCACATCCCTCTAAATGGATATCCATCATTACACTCAAATGGGATCCTACTATCTTCCAAAAGTGGGGTGAAGTGGAAGAAGAAGACTTATACAAAATTCTTTACAAAGACCCTGGAAATGATACACAAGATCACATCAACATACCATGTGAAAAATATGGCAAATGGTTCAAGATACTACAAAAATTTGGGTATGATGGCAAAAGTCCTCTTGGCTTAAGAAAGAAAGGCATCATTGAACCTTTGCAACTAGAATTAACATTCAAAAAGGAACGCTCGAAAGGACTTGGTTTCATGTCTCCCAAGGCAAATACTCGAAAGACAGGAGAAGCATTACAAATGAAAGTTGTCAGAAATCAACAAGAGAATTGCTATTCCATAGACTCCAATGAATGGGAATGGGGTTTAGACAAATCCTCCAGTGACTATGAACTCACCGAGACATTCAAAGAACCAGGTGAACCCACAGAAGAAGAGGAATTTTATAGGAAATTCAAAGTTGGTCAAGAAACAACCCTTAAGGATCCCACATAGTCCTTGCCTCTAGGTTCTAGGTCGAAAACATGAAGAATGAGAACACCTGTCCCGGAATGCACTACTAGTGATGACAATTTGGATTCATTCACGATCGAGACAGATGAGGAGAGTGCCAACAATGACCTTAATAACTACCTCGACATACCTAAATATAACTGCATCTTCACCCTTAGCCCCGCTAACTTCGAAGACATCAAAGGCCTTCCCCTTGTTCACCACCAACTTATTGACTGGGACCATGACGGACCTATATAGTTTGACACATTCCAAAATGATGAAGCCTTTATTGACTATCTAGGCATACGAGATGATCTTCCCCCTAGGGACCATAAGGTAGGATACACTATAGAACTCAATAGCGTGGCATATTTTGGTGAGGGTGTTGGGCTTTCCAGTCGCAAAAATATAAAAATAAAAACAAATCAAGGGCCTTATGGTGAAAACCACATTGTGGCATTGTCTGACCCCACAAAAGTAAAAAGAAAGGACGTATCTGAGAGCGAAAACCTCTTTGAGGCACCTGAAGATGGAAGGCTCGACATTTTCTCGGCATCATATGAAGAAAAATCATCTATGTTAGTGGAGGAAACCATCAAAACAAACATTGGTATAGAAGAAATTCCACATAACATATTCCTGGCTCAATCCCTGACAGAGATAGAAAGATCAAAGTTTGTAAATTTCTTCACAGAGTGACAAATCAATTTTGCATGGTCATCCGCTGATATGCCTAGATTGGATCCGGATTTGGTTATGCATCATTTGACAGTTAAACCGGGGGCAAAACCAGTGAAATAGAAATTAAGAAAGATGCATCCACAAGTGGCATTATTAGTCAAAGCAGAGCTTGAAAAATTATTGGATGTCAAATTCATACACCCAATTGATTATCCTGAATCGATCTCCAACTTAGTGCCTTTCAGTAAACCAGATTGTAGCATCAGAATATGTACAGATTTCAGAGACATCAACAAAGCTATCCTAAGGATGAATTTCCATTACCAAATATTGACTTGATTGTAGATCTCACAGTAGGTCATGTGATGTTATCTTTGATGGATGGATTCTCTAGCTATAATCAAATAAAAATTGCATTCGAGGATCAACACAAAACATCATTCACTTGTCCTTGGGGAACTTTCTGTTGGAATGTCATGCCCTTTGGGCTAAAAAATGCAAGCACTACATATCAAAGAGCCATGATTACTATCTTTCATGATCTCATGCACGTTACTATGGAAGATTATGTTGATGACCTCTTGGGTAAATCAATAGACAAAGATACCCATTTGGATATACTTTCAGTCATTTTTGATCGGTTGGAAAAATACAAAGTAAGATTAAACCCCAAGAAATGTGTCTTTGGAGTAACCTCTGGAAAGCTCCTGGGATTCATTGTCTCAAAAAGAGGAATCGAAGCTGATCCAGCAAAAGTCAAGGCCATCCTAGAGATGCAACCACCAAGAAATATCAGTCAACTTCGATCTTTGCAAGGGAGACTCCAGTCCATATGAAGATTCATAGCACAACTTGCAGATAAATGTAATCCTTTTCAGCACTTGCTACACAAAAACATCGAATTCAAATGGGATGATAACTGTCAACGAGCTTTCCAAATACTCAAAAATTATCTTCTGAATCCACTGGTCTTGATGCCACCAGTTCCAAATCAACCTCTATTACTATACATATCAGCTAATTCAACAACATTGGGGGCACTCTTAGCGCAATAGGTTACTGAGGGCAAAGAAAAGGCAGTCTACTACATGAGTCGTACATTGGTGGGATATGAGCTAAACTACACACCAATTGAGCGTGCATGTCTCGTTGTGGTCTTTGCTTCACAGAAATTATGACATTACATGCTAACTCATAAAACTAAGTTGGTCTCAAGGATCGATCCATTGAAATACCTTCTCAATAAAGCAACACTTACTGGGTGACTAGCCAAATGGGTGATGCTCTGGAGTGAATTCGACATTGAATATGTGGACAGAAAAGAAATATAAGGACAAGCTATGATAGATCAATTAGCATATGCTCCCACGATAGATGATGTTCCTCTAACTTTCAAATTTCCAGATGAATCCATCTTAACAGTGTCACACACAAAGCCTTGGCAGCTATACGTTGACGGCTCATACACACAGCATGGTGCAGGAGCTGGAATCCTCTTCATAACTCCTCAAGGGGATTCCATACCAATATCATATTGATTATCATTTCCTTGCACTAATAACATAGAAGAATACGAGGCATTAACAACTAGATTACGGATTTCCATTTAGTGGAAGATCCAGGAACTTCATGTTTTTGGGGACTCTCAACTGGTAATTCGTCAAGCAACTGATGATTACCAAACAAAGGATGAGAAATTAATGCCTTACAAAATAATGGTGGATGACCTAAAACAACATTTCATGAAGATAGACTTTGAGCAGATACCAAGAGAGCAGAATCAAGCCACGGATGCCATGGCTACAATTGCTTCACTAATCGATCTACCATAGAATGAAACCCGCTATGGGTTCTTGGTGGATAACCTTTTGGTTCCCTCGTATGAGATTACTCCTATTGAGATGATATGTGTCGTTGGTCCTGATTTCTAGTTATATGGTTCCATTTTCACATACCTTCATAATAATACCCTTCCTCCTAACTTATCCAACAACCAACATCGCACTTTCATTCGCCAATCTTCTCGATATGTCATCTTAGTTGATATCCTATACCGTCGAGGTTTAGATGGCACTCTCCTTAGATGTTTAGAAAGGGACGAAGCCCAAATTGCATTATGAGAAGTTTATGAAGGGATATGTGGTCCACATTCTAGTGGTCCTACCTTAGCCAAGAATCTCATCAGGACTGGATATTACTGGCCCAATATGGAAAAAGACTCATATCAGTTTGTCAAGAAATGTAAGCAGTGTCAACTTCATGGAGACCTCATTCATGTGCTAGCACAAGAACTTCAACCAATTGCGACTCCTTGGCCCTTTTGTCAGTGGGGACTCTATCTCATAGGCAAGATTCATCCTCCTTCCTCCAATGGTCATAAATTTATTATCACTACCATAGAGTATTTCACAAAATGGATCGAAGCCATGCCTCTTACACAAGTCACTAGAAAACAAATTGCTACATTCATTCTCAACTACATCATTTGTCGATATGGTATTCCTATCTCCATCATCACCGATAACGGGCCTCCCTTCAAAAATGAGGATGTTCGTGACCATTGTGATTGCTTCCATATTACCCATCATTTCTCCACACCTTATTACCTCCAAGGTAACGGTCAAGATAAGGTGTCTAATAAAAACATCCTTAAAATCCTAAAAAAGATAGTCGATGACGCTGGCCGCAATTGGCATATCCAACTTAATCCCGCACTTTGGGCTTACCGCACAAGTGTCTACACACCTATAGGAGCTACCCCTTACTCACTTGTCTACGACATTGAAGCTATCTTGCCTATTGAGGTTGAATTACCCTCTTTACAAATCTCTTTGCAAAACATTATCAGTGATGAAGACTACAGGGTCTCTCGCTTACAAGAACTTGAACTATTGGATGAATGAAGACAAACTAATTTTAGTCATCTCAAGGCTTATCAACAACAAATGAGTCACAACTACAATCATAAAGTCAAGCCTCACACATTTTAGGTAGGTGACTTGGTTCTCTGAGAAAATCCTAAAAATCAGCAAGACAGAGAGAAGAAGGGCAAGTTCAAACCAAATTGGCTTGGTCCTTACAGCATTACAATAGCCTATGGATCTGGTGCATATTAGCTCTCAACCATAGAGGGTGAACCTTTGGAGGATCCTATCAATAGCATGCACCTTCGTAGGTTTTACACATAGCTCTTAAGAGTATCCTAATTCAAAAATACAAAAAAATAAAAAAAAATAAAAAAAAACACAAAAAAATCATAAACATAAAAAATCGTTACTTGGTGAAAACCTAGCAAACAGGCGCCTTGTGACACAAAAAAAAAATTGAAAAATAAAAAAAAGTAAACAGAAAAACATTTCGTCCAATAGTGAAAACCACTTCGGTGGTGCCCTAGGCAAGTATCATGGTGAAAACCAAGTCACCGACGCCATGTGTGAGACATTGCTCCTCCCTCCTTCAAGATTCTATTTCATCCTTCACTTTGCACACACTCACAACTTATCCATCCACAACAAACTTACCCATTCCCATCATGGCTTATTATTGATCTACCTAAGATTGGTTAACCATTCATAATAAACCTCCCTTTTCACCCCTTTCTATTCATAATAAATCAGCTCCTATCTATGGCTAAGGCAAATCCTACATCTAGTAATGGGTGTGGAACTGAGAGCATTGCCTGTTCTGAGGAGTACAGTTTCTTCCAATTTTCTTCAGTCTATCCGCGCACAATCCGTAATAATGAAACACTTGCATCACTGATTCGCAATAAATTTTTGTCTTCTCCGCAATAAAGTATCAGTTTCATGGATTCAGTCAGTTTCAGATGAGACACAACAACAACAATAGGCTTCAACAAATCAAATCTTTCAACAGACTTAGACAACATTATGGTTTAGTGCTATCTATCCTATTGTGAAAGTAAACATTGTGACCACAATCAAATAGACTTATACAAGTGAAAAGAGACACTAAACTTGAGGACTATAGTGGATATTTGTGTTGAGTCTTGGTTTTCTTTTTGATTTTATCTTTTTGGTGACATGTCTTTTAGCTTTTCCAAGATGTCTCTGACTAGAGATTTTATCTCCAGGATGTATTTGACTAGAAAGGCGAGGATGGGGTATCGTCACCTATTTTTTTGTTTATGTCACTGGATTGTCTCTTAGTAATGCTATGACTTGTCCAAGGATATGAGGACACTGTGAGTCTAGTATGAACTAGGGCATTCCTTGTTTGCAACTGTCTTATCTCCATGCAAATAGGTACAATGACTTTCTGGGTCGAACATATATCTGGATTGTCATAACCTATTTGCCATAGTAAAGCTCAATGATGATAATGCACAAGAAGCTCTTTCACTTTCATATCTTCTATCTTCCATCCCCCTTTCTTGATTGACCTTCATCATCCTTCTTGAGTCCATGTAGCCTGCTATCACATGACTGAGTATAATGACACACCAAAAATATTTGCATCTCACGTAGTTTTTACCTGCATTACCACATATTAAGCATTTCATACATACATATAGATATCAAAATTGCACTATATCCTACACACAACACATATTAGCACATTTTACATTTTCATCATGTAAACAGTTATTTTCATTATCATATTCATTTGCATTTCATACATTCACATTTGCATCATGCATAACATATAAAACATAAAAAACAAAAATATTGCATTTCATTATGTACATATTTGCATCCATATCATAGAAACATACATCTTGAAACATCTCATCACATAGGTACACATGCATATAGCTACCACAAGGATGAATCTCATATATATATATATATATATAATCATAAGTGTCATGATACAATGATGTCAAAATCATATGGCTGCAATCACCTGAAGGTGTCATCATACAAAATGGTACAAAACTGATACATAGGGAGCCCTCTAGGCTATGATGAACTCCCTCCCTCGGAGCCGGCTGGCCTCGATGGAGTCTGAGCCTTGGAAGGAGCCACCCCAGGATCATCTCTCATGTCCCCTATTTCTAGTGGTGGAGGAGGACCCATGACCCCATCGCTTGATACCTATCTCTTGTCCCTCCCTCCAGTGGTCATCATTGTCTGCGATGGTCTACGGAAGCTCCTAGCCCGCTGCTCTGGTGGCATGGCTCCATAGTACAGGTCTCTCCAGTAGCCTATCTCCTCCCTAGCTCGCAGAACATAAGCATATCTAGCTCCTATGTCCTCTATCCTCTGTCACCTACCTCCCTGCCCTCAGTGTTGTCTTAGCCTTTGTGTAATGCTAGATAGCTTGATCTCTCTCCCGCTCAATGTCCCTTAGCTGTCTCCTGAGCCTATCCCTCTCCCTCTCGAGATCCTAGATCTCATTTGCCTGTCCTTGGAAGATCTCTCTCAAATTCAATAGCTCATCCTCCTCCTCTCCCCCCTGTACCTTTGGTTGCTCCTTTGGCTACCCCTGTCCATGTACCTATGGCTGCCCCTACTCCTGTCCCCATCCCTGTACTTATCTGGGACCCTATGCTGCTGGAATCTATAACAACAATCCACCTCTGCCTCTAACCATGTGAGACTGTCTCTCCTCTCCACCCTCTCTCCATGGAGCCACTCTCCTCTCTCCTATCACACCCCACCTCCTCCATTGGCCTCTACCTCTACCATCTCCATCATCATCCTCATCACCCCCACCATCTCCATCTATCTACTCCTCTAGGTCTGTCAATCATGAAAATGGATGCTCAGCCCAGTATGCAGTATACTCTACATCCATCCTTGCATCATCTATCTCTGGCCACATATCCCAAGGCAAGGGCATCATCTCTACCAGCTGCATCATATGAAAATAATGGCCTGTAGTATGCCTAATCCCTCACTATCCGAGCATACATTATGGAACCCCGTGGCATCCATTGAATCCTATCTAACTACCTACAAACCTTGTCCACCAACTGCCTCTCTAGTACGTAGGGCATCCACCCAATCAGATACCTACTCCTGAATGTGTATGATAGCTCCACGATGTCATCCTCCCACTCCTTGTACTCTCGGTATGGTCTCCATACAACAGTGTCAATCTCATCGATGACTCGACGCTAGTACTCTAATCTCTCGATCCGCGACTGAGATGTAATCATATCATATAAATGGAAAAAACTGCATCCATGGCCCCTACCTCTGAAATGAATTGGTCGTGTCACTGGCAGATGCTCATATGCCCATACCTGCAATAATGTCACTCTGCAGCCCAATCCTATGGATCCATGATATACAAACTGATGAAGCTCATAGTACAAATGTGCCAGCACGCACAGTCCCCAAGCATATCTGGTATGCTGTGTCACCAGTGTCTCCAATGTGCTCCCCCAACCCACAACCAACCCTCATGTTGCCCTATCCAGATATAGGAACCCACTGATCACTCTTGCCAAAACAGATGGTAGTGCCAATCTTGTTCGTGTCATCATGTCCCAAGCCATGTGTCCTACCCTCATCTCCAATCTGGGATCCTGAAACACTCGTCTCAGGGCATCCCTATCTCTATCTCGATCATAGGGTATCAACTCCCTATCGATCGGTATCCTTAGAATCCTGTAAACATCCTCCAAGGTGACAGTCATCTCACCCATCAACAAATGAAAATTGCAAGTCTCTAAGTGCCATCTCTCAGCCAGCGCAGTCAGCAATCCCATGTTCGCTCAAAACTCAGGCACATACAAAATATGTCGTAGGCCCATAACCTCAATCGCTGCCCTATCCTCAAATGTTAGCTCCGATCGTAAACTCTGAGTCAATGGGAATCTCTCCCGTGACTCCAGCATAGGTAGATAATCCTAAAGTCAAGCAAATCAATCATGTCAGTCATACTGGCATTCCCTGTTCATCACAAAATGTTGCTCTTTATCCTAGTGCTTATATTTATCATATGGCGCTCTATCCTAGTGACACTCACTGTTCATCACAAAAATTTTCTATTGATCCTAGTGGTACTCCCTGTTCATCACAAAGTACTACATGTTTTTCTCACTCCCTATTCATCACAAATTACTACATGTTTTTTGCACTCCCTGTTCATCACAAAGTGCTTCTCTTTTTAGTACTCCCTGATGCTCTGCAAAAAGGATTAGAAAATCTATTTGATGGCAACACACACAAGAGCACAAGAAACAAACATTAGTGTTAGCAACAAAAGATTATCCTAAACAGGCATATCAAGAGAGATATTAAGCATGAAATAGAAAGCATATAAACATAGAATGAAATAGCTAATCAAGATGCTCATAGTTGCTCCTCCCTTGTTCCTCTCCTCTCCAAGTCCCAAATGAGTGTAGCTCTCAGCTTTTAGCACTAGCCATGGATGCCATATGGAGATTCAAGATGGTTGAATATGATAAGCAAATACTATGCAAGAGTAGATAGTGATGCTATGAAAAAGCTCTATGCTAATGCCAGTATAACAACAATACTCTAAATGCTTCCTTTTGCTTGAGGAGAAGGGTTCTATTTATAGAAGAAATGGGGAAATGAAGGGTTAAGATTGAATGGTTTAATCAAGGGCCAAGTTTGAAAGTTGGGGATCCATGTGCACAATTGGCACCAATAAAATGGTGACAAGTGTCAACATAGGATTGGGTTGAGAGAAGAGGTTGGAGGCATTAAAGGCCTGAGAAGACCTCATGGTTATCTAGAAGGTAAGGGTCAAGTCTAAATTAAGATTACCCATTGGATTAAGAGTTAATCCAAGGATAAACCTTTGTGCAAATGATTAAGAGATAATCATGGTCAAAGCATTAAAGGCTTGATGAGACCTTTGGGTTGGGTAGAGGTTGAGTCAAAACAAATGTTTTAACCATGTGGGAGGGTTTGAGGTAACCATTAATGGTTATTGGAGACTTTGGGGATTAAGTGGTTGAAGGTTGAAAGCCTTCAATGGTTATCAAAGACTTTGAGGGTTAATTTGTTGAACACACAAAGCGTTAATTGCTTTTCAAAGACTTTGGAGTCTTTGAGAAGTGACTCCAATTTGCTTAGGAATGTGACAATATTTAGGGGATGGACTAGGCTAATTAGGAAGGGTTTAGAAGAATCTAGAAGGGGTTTAGGCATACAAGTGGATTTTGTAGGAAAATGCAAGTGGGAGAAATTTTGGTATTTTCAATTAAAATAAAATCATTTATTTCAATTAAATGGTGTAATTTGCATTTGGATAAATATTCAAATAAATATTAATTTATTTAAATAAGAAAAATGAAGATAAAGCATTAAAATGCTTGAAGACTTTGAGGGAAACCATTAAAGGCTTGAAGACTTTAAGGAAAACCATTAAAGTCTTAAGAAGATTATAGAAGGAAGCCATCAAGTTTGAATACTTTAAGGGAAACCATTAAAGGTTTCAAGTGGGTGAGGATTTTAAATAAATAATTTATTTAAAATAGTTGTGCAACTTGCTTTTGTAGGAAAATACAAGTGGGTGGAGGATAAAGGTGATTTAAATAAATTATTTATTTAAAATAATTGTGCAACTTGTATTTGTAGGAAAATGCAAGTGGGTGGAGGATAAAGGTGATTTTAAATAAATGATTTATTTATTTAAATGTGAGAGGTGGGATTTTGGGGGTTTTAAATAAATATTAATTTATTTAAATGTGAGAGAAGATTTAATTAAATAAATATGATTTATTTATTTAATTAATGGTCTGAATTTGGTTAAGTGAATTAAATCAAATAAATTGAATAATTTATTTAATTAATAGGAGAATAGGGTTAAGATGAATTAATTAAATATTAATTTAATTAATTATTAATTGATGGTTAAATAATCAAATAAATACTAAGTATTCATTTAATTAAGTGGACAGATTTATGTGACTACACTCCCTATTCATCACAAAGTACTATGTCTTGGTACTCCCTGTTCATCACAAAGTACCTCGACCTATCCTATCCTAGGGCCTCTACTTGAGTGTATCCTCTTGAGTAGTTTCCTAATTGGCAATGTATGTTCTATCATAGAATTGGCAATCCTAGCCCTATCTGCTATCCTAGTCTTCCTTAGAGGACCTGCTTGAGTGTATCCTCTCAGTAGCTTATCCAATCGACAACATATATTCATCACAGAACTGCTGATTCGACCTTGAAGACATAAACGCGCTTACATACTACACAAACGCGCTTGCTTTGCATAGATGTGCCTATGCTCTGTACAGACGTGCCCACATAGCACAAACACGCCTGCTCTGCACAGACACGCTCGCATTTGACACAAATGATTTTTCATTCATAGACGCGCCTGGCACAAACATAGATGCACCTAGCCAACCTAGACGCACCTGGCACCAGCACAGACGCGCCTTAGCATTTTTTGACCTTGTTTGACATACCTAAACGTGCATTTATTGCACTACCTAGCATGCATTTATGACAACATTTAATGCGACAAAGTACAAGGAGGTTTTGCGGTACTTATCGGCTCTCCTGCATCTGCTGGCCTTTGATATCAGTGAATGTGACTGAATCTATGCACCAATGCCATCACTGATGACTTCTCTCTACTCTCTCTGCACTCTAATCTATTGGATTTATGGATGACAATGAGGATGTTTTCCCTCGTAGTCTATCTTATAGACTACCCTAACCCTAGTCTCCCGAGTCAGTCTTCTTTATCCCATGACTCTATCACTCTATCCTATCTTGTCGGTCCATTCTAGCCTTTCTTTCTTATCGAGAGATTATCTCCGATCTTTTCAGAAATTTTCATCCAATCTCTCGAGAGGGTATATCATTCCCATCTTGGGGAAACTTTGTATCAGTTCATATTATCTTCTTTGAAACAACGTAACAAGCTACATTGTCTCAAAGAGGGGCAAAATGTAGACACCTAAAATTGTCCTATCTAATTAAATATATATCTTTATTTATTTAATTACTTTAGCCTGATTCTTCTATTAATTAAATAAATCTTTATTTATTTAATTAATTCATTAACCTTTTCTACCTATGACACATGTCATTCATCTCTTAATTCATACACTACCTACCCTCTCATTATTTTCTTATTTCCTCTACCTACCCTCTAATCTTAGCCAACCATTTATCTCTTACACCTCTCAATCTTATCCCTCCATTTCATATAGTGTCTTCTATATAAGGAGATGCTTCCTTCATTATCTACCCTATGCATGCTGATCAATTGACTACCCGACTATGCTTTCAAACTTTCATATGTGATCAAGTCTACTTATAACCACATTTTCGTTCTTTATTGAGCTCTTGTGCACACATAAAATCTGAGAGAAAATATATCAAGCAAGATCAATGGAGATAGGAAGAATGGAGATCCAAACCCTATTGGAAATGTGATGGTATAATCTTTGTGATTTCATTTGATTTGCATTGTCTTAGGTAATCTTCATATGTTATGGTGGATCTTTGTTGTTGTTAGGCTAGGGTATTGTGGTTGAATTCATTTAGTCTTTCAATATTGTTTTATCCATTTTCACCGAATACAAGTATATTCAATTACAATATTAATAGTCTTGTTACAAATTAATTTTGTAACTCTTCTGCAAATCCCTCTCCCGGGTCTTCTTTCTAGTTCACAGTCGGTTCTCTAATCACCCTCACACTGTTGCAACCTTTTTCCTATTGCAACCTTATCGGTTTAGCGTCCTCTACTTCTTGTCTAGTTCTTCTCTCTGCTGGTTCTTCTCTCTATCGGTTCTCTCTTCTCTCTGCTACACTGCTTCTCTCCATCGATACTACACTCTATTAGTTCTTATCCCGCCTTCTCTACAACTATTCTACAACTCCTCTCTATCAATATGGTCACCATTGGTTTACTCCTCTGTCAAACTCAATGGATGACTACCGGTAATCTCACTCTTACCGATTGAACACTTCAACCTTGTTCTCTATTAAACTCAATCTCTCCTCTGATTCTTGTTGAGAACTTGATTGATTTGTTCTCACATGCAGAAACAGTCTATCATTCAGTGGAAACTATGTGTGTGAAAAAGTGGTTTGTAAGCTGCAAGCACAACACTTCAATTAAGTCATTATATGCATGGTTAGTAATCAATAATCAATAAGTAAAAAACCATAACAAAGCGACTAATTGCCTTCTAAAAGATGCAAGTATAAGATTGCTCTCATATTGTTATAAGCAATACCAGTGAATAGACTACACCAAGATGAAGGATTTAATCTATATGATATTAACTATATGGATGCAAGATGGATGAATAATTCAAGCAAAAATCAATTCAAGCAATAATGGATGTAAGCAATAATGAGTGAGTAAAATAGATGCAAATAATCTAAAAAAGCATAATAACCTTCAATGACTCCAGAGCGAAATTAGTGTGATAATAATCTCCAAGCGTGTTCTCAAAAATCTCTGGGGTAAATTGGAATGAGAGCTGAAGACTGAATTTATAGAGATTTGCCAAGAGAAAAGCTCAATTTAGAATTAATTGAAAATAATTGAGAAATCAGGTTTAGTTAACCTTGAGATAGATTCCAATTATAGTTTAATTGAAATGCATTCAAATTAGAATTCCAAGTTGTATTGGAAATAATAATAAATTAATTCCATGCATTTGTGATAAAAATAGATAATTCTTTTATTTATTCAAGAAAAGAGTCTTTTCAATGCAACTGAACTTCTTTTTCTGAAAAGCTTTGGTTCCAATTTTAGAGAATAATTCAATAATTCAATTTAATTGCTTTTCTAATTTCAAGTTCTAAATTTAGAAAAAGAAATAATATCTTAAGTTTGATTTCTCTTTCAATTCAATTCTTTTTGTTTAATTTCAATTCAACTCTTGTTTTGTAATTAATTCCTCTTTTGTAATAAATTAATTCCTTTTGCATGATTAAATGGCAATTTTATTAATTGATTAAATATGCAAGGATATTTAATAAATTAAAATAGGATAATTGATCAAAATGATATTCTTGGAAATGATTCAATTAATTAAATGAATATTTAATTAATATTGAGTAATTGATTTGCCATGTGATATTTGATGATTAAAGAATTAATAATGTACTCAAGATTGATTTAATTGCCTTTGGTTAGGACCTTGGTGATGTTGTCGAGATTAGGAGCCCATGGTTTAGATGACATTTTTAGGGTATTACATTTTCCCCTCTTTGAATTAATGTGTGAGAAGCTTGTTGGTTCAAAGAATGTGTGATATCTAGGAGATACCAGTTCTGAACTTGATTGATCATGAACTAGATGAAAGCGGGGTGTTTAGCTTGATTCGAAGCGACAAATCTGAATGAAGTTTGATTAAAGCGATACCATTCCTGAACTTGATTGAACTGAGGAACGATAGAAACAAAAGATACCAAACTTGAACTTAATTGATCAAGAAACGGATCTTACTGATCTAGAACTTGATTGATCTGGACACATTGAGTGATGATAAAAATCGGTCTTGAAGTTGAATGATCAAGATACGATGAAGATAAACTATCCAACTTGATCAAGAAATGAATACTAAACACCTACTTAGACTGAGTGTGATCAAAGATACTCTTTAAACTTTTGATTAAGTCTAAATGAATAATCAGCTTGATTTGAAGCGATGAAACTGATTAACGTTAAGAGATTGATTCAAATGAAGGACAAATATCAGCTTGATTTGAAGTGATGAAACTAATATGCCCCTAGTGATTGATTCGATTCAGATGATCGAGAGATCTCAACTTGATGTGAAGCGATGAAGCTGATATGCCCCTTAGCAATAAGAATTGATTTTCTTTAGTTGAAAAGATTTTGCTCAACTTTCGATGAAGATTTGAAAAAAATTATTTCTCGACTTGTGAGATATGATGTCATAAGGTCGTGAGTATGCCCCCTTGGGAATGAAATCGAAAGATAGTGAGGGTACATGATTATAGGCAATTGTTGACGATGATAAGTTTTTTGAGCACAAATTGATTCTGAGGAATATTTGAACAATTCAGATTTGATTGATGAGATTGAGTGCAAAGTTGATGTGTAGAATTGAAATTGATATTTAGCGTTGAAATTGAGCATTTGATGAAAAGAGCACTAAGTGGTCAAAATTGTGAAATTGACTAGCAAAATGATCTTGAATTTTGATTTTGATCTCGAAAATGGAATTAGAATGGTCAAATTAGCTAAGGGTACAATTTTCATGTCCATCGGAGCAAGTTGAAAAATTAGGTTTTTAGCTATATATGGGACGAAAGTGTCATTTTCAAATCATTTTAACCCTCCAAGTTTGAAAATTCAAAAAAGCCTTCTACGAAGAAAATGGTGGTCCCTACTCGTCAGTATCGATTTGAGCGCTAGAGACATCATAATCGACCCCGAAACTATGAGCCAACAGTAAGTGATCGATCTTAAGCCTCTTTATGTTTTCAATTTTGAAGTTTTTTGTTCATTTTTCAAGTTTTTTGCATGTGTGGGGTCGGGTTTCATGTTTTATCAAGTGAGACAGGATTTTGTCTCGTACGAGTAACTGGTAAAAATTCTTTTGTCGTTTAGGGTCATTAGAATTGTCATTAGGGACGCACCCTCATATTGTACGACAGGTCTATTAAAAGACCATGTTGTCATGTGAGAGCCAATAGTTTGTCATTTGGGGTTGTTTTGTCGTATGATAGCTATTCCTGACTTGTACGAGATTCCACTTCTCTATGTTTTGTCGTTTGAGAGACAGTGAGCATTTTTGAAGGTCTAAACGTGAAATTTTGATTTTGCATTTGGCTTAGTTAGATTTGCTTGATGTTTTACTTCTCTTGTAGGCTAATTTGGAATGTTTTCTGATGCTTCGTTGTTGGGTTTTTGCAAGTTTGATTACCTCCTATGTTGTTTAGATGCATTTATCCTCCTACTATGGCATTAGTTCGACATTTATTTGAGGTTGAGCAGGCTCATATTGACTTGTGCAACTTGACTCATCTATTGAGATTACCTCATATCCGTGTGAACCACAGAATGCTCACGACATTGGTTGAGCATTTCCATTCAGAGCATAACATGTTTCATCTGTCAGTGGGGGAGTTGACTATTACTCTCAAGGATGTATATAGGATCCTCTGTATCCCTTTTTCTAGGGATAAGGTGGATTCAGGGCACCTTCCAGGATTACAGGCAGTGAGGCATGTCTTCAATGATCCTAACATTTTGACTCATTCCATTAGTTGGGACATATTGATGAGCAGGTACAACGAGGAGTTTCCTCTGGCATGTGTTCTAGTAGGGTTCATAGATTGTTTTTTGATGCCAGATAGAAGGCAGCAGGGTTTCCAGTGCGGATGGGGTCGGATGCTAGAGAGATTGATAGAGACCCCTCAGAGACTTGGCTGAGGTTCATGTTTATTGGCCCACATGTATCGAGAGATGCATGAGATCATGTATAGAGATGGGCAGAGCATGGCTGCTGGTGTATATATTTTGCAGGTATGGGCTTGGGAACACCTTCCCATTTGTTAGCCTATTATAGATGATAGTAAAGAGCTCGAGTAGCTGATTATATATAGGTATGTCAGATACATTATGCAACCCCATCTGGGCAAGATAGATTTTTGGAGACGGCAGCTATATGACCTGATAGTCATTGTATGGAGACCGTACAGAGGTTTGGAGCCTTGGGATGACTGGTGGATGGTTTGCAGGGACCTTTTTATTACGCATCCTCTTATTGGGAGATCACAAACCATTGTGGAGTGGGTCGTTGTATCACAAGTGATGAGGCAGTGTGGCCGGCCTCAAGGGATCTCACAGGAGTTTATAGAATATGCGTGTTACGTAGATGAGGAGAGACGGGGATGGTCTCCATGATTGTCCTATGCTTTGGTGATGCAGGAGCTGACTGGTTTACATCACCTGAGGTGGGATTATATGGATGATGTGGCGGATGCAGGGGTATTTCCCCAGTATAGAGATTGGTTTCAGCAGCATCCATTCCCTTGATTCATAGATCTAGTAGAGCAGGGTCCTCATATTGAGGATGTTGAGGATGATGCCCCTGCACCGGCACAGGGCCACAAGTAGGGACAGAGAGCTAAGGCTCCATGATGGAGTGGTGGTAATCTTGGTGCTAGTAGCAACAAGGTTCCAGCTAATGTTGGACAACAGAGGGGTGAGGGCAGATCCCTAGGGCATGTAGGAGTGAGATTGGATGGGACTAAGGAGGAGCAAACAACTCTGAGACAGGTCTGGTAGTAGTGGGATGAGAAGGGTGGAGCTACATGTGGAGATGGGGGTGGGGAGCATGTGAGAGAGTAGGGGACTGATGCAGGGTGGTCGATGAGAGCACGTCTTGCAGAGCTACAGTCACAGTTGATAGTGGCTCTGACTCAACTGGCGGAGCAAGATCGATAGCTTGCCAAGGTGAGGGCCGAGCGTGATCACAAGATCGCATCATTGAGGGCAGAGTCGAGAGAAGAGATAGAGGCTTTACGATAGGAGGTCCTTCTCCAGAGTAGTAGGGCAGCCTACTATGTGGCAGTATATAGTGTCGCAGTTCCTGTTGCGCAGTAGATGATACCCTACTCACAGTATATGGCACGATCAGAGGGAGCTTGGGTACCTCGTCAGGATCCCGGGCATCAGGCTCCTCCTCCTCCACCAGGCATTGAGGGAGAGGGTGCTAGCTAGATTATTTCTTTTTGTAGCTCGAATATTTTTTGTAGACACACCCATTTTTTGTAGTCTATATGATTCTTGCTCCGATGAGAGTTTGTATATGTCATTCGACATCATTTTGTACTCTTATACTTGACATGATATATATATGAGATCCAATTTGACTTCATCATACTTGTGTTGATTCGCTTATGAGATGTCTTTTATATGCTTTATTCTATATGTATGCATTTCTTTTCAATATATATGTATGTAATGCAAATGATTATAGATGTCTATTTTTGGTTCTTTTTGTATGCAAATAAATGAATGTGTAATGAGTAATGTGAGTAATGCAATATTTTCATTTTTCTATGCAATAAGATGAATGCAGATGAGTAAATAATGAAATGTATGAAGCTATATTAAATGTTATGTGTGTAGCTAAAACATCTCAAAACACAAGTACTCGATTGAAGAAATGATGATAAATAGACCACTTAGCGTAAGAATTGATGATGCTTTCAGCTCTCATTCAGAAGATAAAGAGATTATTACCATACCAAAATCACTCTAAATTCACAAAAAATGCAGAATGATATGCAAAATGCATCCTAAACCTAGTCACTGAATTAAAAATACTTAAGATTCATCACTGAGCATAATGAATACAACAGGAAGGTTAGAGTTCCTTTCTTTTTCAATGTGCAATATTAATTATCTTGTCCGCAATGACCCTTTTTTTGTTCATATCCTTGGACAGATTTCGCAAGGACCCGAATTGCATCATAAAGAAATTCCCTCAAAACAGACAAAGAAATTTAATGGACCTCCCTGTAGCATACAAATAAGAGGAGTCGAGGTATGTGAGGTGATTTCACCTTGTTGTGAAGGCTCTTATCATAGACACCCAACTAATTTATATGTTTCTAGATCATTGGGATCATTCCTTCAAGCAGAAAACAAAGAAAATATTATGCCCCCAATCCTTGCTCCTCTTAGTCACAATAGACTTCCTTGAGTTACTCAGAGGGATAATAATAAAAAACCAATATAAAAGACATCACACAAAGAAAATTTTCATTCATAGCTCAAACTGTTTAGTGATTGTTTTCCATTATGTTGTTTTACTTGTTTACTCAGTGATAAATACTCTTTGGTAGTTAGGAGACAGGTGACTGACTCAGAGTGGATGACCAGGTTTTACTGATGGAAAGATGACTTGTTTGACACTGCTGTCGAGTAACCTAAGACTAGGACATTGATTAGTTTCAAGTCATGAGGGTTCCAACGAACTAGGATGTCACGAAAGTGACTGAAAAATATGTACAAGCGAAAGCAAAAGATGCATGAAAGCGGGAAATGTCAACGTTGCATTGATAGATGGAGCGCTTGAGTACAAGAGGCACCTATTTGCCAAGTTTTCACCTGCTTGGCAGAGATTTAATTTTATTTTTTACCAAGGTGCCTATTTACCAAGTTTTCACCAGGGCATTTTCTCTCTTTTTTTTTTTTTTTTTCTTTTGATGATTTTTCTTCCTTCAAGCAGAAAACAAAGAAAATATTATGCCCCCAATCCTTGCTCCTCTTAGTCACAATAGACTTCATTGAGTTACTCAGAGGGATAATAATCGAAAACCAATGTAAAAGACATCACACAAAGAAAATTTTCATTCATAGCTCAAACTGTTTAGTGATTGTTTTCCATTATGTTGTTTTGCTTGTTTACTCAATGATAAAAACTCTTTGGTAGTTAGGAGACAGGTGACTAACTTAGAGTGGACGACTAGGTTTTATTGATGGAAAGATGACTTGTTTGACATTGTTGTCGAGTAACCTAAGACTAGGACATTGATTAGTTTCAAGTCATGAGGGTTCCAATGAACCAGGATGTCACGAAAGTGACTGAAAAATATGTACAAGCAAAAGCAAAAGATGCATGAAAGCGGGAAATGTCAACGTTGCATTGATAGATGGAGCGCTTGAGTACAAGAGGTGCCTATTTGCCAAGTTTTCACCTACTTGGCAGAGATTTAATTTTTTTTTTACCAAGGTGCCTGTTTACCAAGTTTTCACCAGGGCATTTTCTCTCTTTTTATTTTTTTTTTCTTTTGATGATTTTTCTTTTTTTTTTTTTCATTTTTTTGTTTTTTTTCATTCCTTTTTCCAACTGTACAAGTTGGTGGCACAGAGAATGCTAAGTGAAGAATTTTTTCAATTGGATGGTGTTAATTAGTTCACGGAGTTGTTCTCCTTCCAAGTTTGAGAGTTGATAGGCATCAGAGCCGAATATTGCAGTAACAATGTAAGGACCCAGCCAGTTGAGTTCAAACTTCCCTTTATTGTCGTGAAACTATTGATTTTTTAGATTTTCTCTCAGAAATAGGTCACCAACTTGAAATTCTCTTTGTCAAACTTTCTTGTTATATCCTCTGGACATTCTCTTCTGATATACTCTGAGATGATCAAACGCCACTTGTTGACGCTCATCCAGCAATTCAAGTTCTTGCAATCTAGATATTCTATGATCTTCATCAGTAACAAGACCTTGCAAAGAAACTCTTAGAGATGGTATTTCTACTTCAATTGGTAGTACTACTTCGGACCCATACACCAAAGAGACAGGTGTAGCCCTAGTAGGTGTTCTGATACTTATTCTTTAAGCCCATAGTGCAGGATTGAGATGCAGATGCCAATCCTTCCCGGATTTGTTCAATGTTTTGTGCAAGATAGTCAGTAGGTTTTTGTTAGACGCCTCAGCTTGTCCATTACCTTGAGGGTAATATATCAATGACCAGTTTTGCTTTATTTTGAATTTCTCACAAAGCTCATCCAGATCTTTATTCTTAAACTTTCCTCCATTATCAGTCACGATGGACAAAGGTATCCCATACTTGCAGATGATATAATTTAGGATGAACAAGATGACTTGTTTACAAGTTGTTTTAATGAGTGGAACCACCTCTACCCACTTGGTGAAATACTTAGTGGCAGTTATGATGAATTTATGTCTGTTGGATGATGCAAGATATATCCGACCAATGAAATCAAAGGCCCATTGCTGAAAAGGCCAATGTGTAATGAAGGGTATAAGATCCCTTGCCGGGGCATGTATGAGATTTCCATGAAGCTGACATTTCTCACAAGTCTTAGCGAATTGGATGGTGTCTTTTTCCATGGCTGGCTAGTAGTAGCCAGCCCATAGTAGTTTCCGAGCTAAAGTAAGGCCATTCGAATGAGATCCACAAATACCTTCATGAACTTTCGATAACGCATGTTTAGATTCTTTAGTTTCAAGGCATCTAAGCAATGTACCATCCAAACCTCATCTAAATAAATCATTAGCTATGATAACATACCGCAAAGCATTTCGAGTTAGGTTTCTTTTCTCATTTTGGGTAAGATTTTCAAGGATAATTTGGTCTTGTAGATAGGAATAGATCTGACTGTATAGACATGAGTCATGTCCAATAATAGAACAATGTATTTAGGTCTCAGGAGAATCATAAGTGGGGTAATATAACTCTTCCACTAGGAAATCAAAGTAAAAATTGGACTCCTGTAACTCAGGTATAGATGCCAAGGTAGCCATAGCATCTGCTGCTCTGTTTATGGATCTAGGAATCTATTGGAATGATACAAAAGCAAAATACTTCTTAAGGGCATCAACCATTCTCTTGTAAGGCATCATTTTCTCATCTTGAGTCTGATATGTATCATTGATTTGATTAACCACCAACTAAGAATCTCCATAGATATACAATTCTGCAACCTTCCATTCAATAGCTAGTTTTATCCCATTCACCAAAGCTTCATATTCTGTAATGTTGTTTGTGCAAGGGAATAGAATCTTATAAGACTTTGGGATTGAATACTTCTAAGGAGTAATGAATAATATGCCAACACCTGAACCATTGAAGAACATTTTCCAAGGTTGTTGAGTAAGGTGCATTATAGATTCATCTGGAAACTCTATGTGTAGCGGTTGATTGTCCTCAAGCGGAGCTTCAACAAGTTGATGAGCAATTACTTGTCCTTTTATGGCTTTGCATTCCACATATTCAATGTCAAACTCTGTAAGGATCATGACCCATTTCACTAATCTTCCTGTAAGTGTTGCTTTATTAAGAAGATACTTGAGTGGATCAATTTTGGCCATTAGCTTGACTGAATGTGCTAGCATGTAGTGTCTCAGTTTTTGTGATGCAAAGACTAATGCCAAGTATGCTTTTTCTATTATAGTGTAGTTCATTTCATAAGACACCAATGTCCTGCTGATGTAATAAATAGCTCGTTCCTTTTTGTTGTCATCCTGTTGTGCCAGAAGTGCCCCTAGTGATGAATCAGTTGCTAATATATATAAGATTAGTGGTTTACCCTAAATCGGTGGCATCAATATTGGTGGATTTGATAGGTACTCTTTTATTTACTAAAGATGTTCACACTACTGATCCCAGTTGTATATTATTCCTTTTCTCAATACCTTTATGAAAGGTTGAGCTTTGTCTGCTAGCTGAGAAATGAATCGTCTGATGGATTGGAGACATCCATGTAGACTTCTCATTTGACTGATGTTCTTCAGAGGTGGCATTTCCATTATAGCTTGGACCTTCTCAGGATCAACCTTGATTCCCTTATTTGAAATGATATAGCCAAGTAGTTTACCAGATGTCACTCTGAATGCACACTTCTTTGGATTTAACTGGAGTTTGAACTTTTCCATTCTATTGAGTATAGGACCTAACTCTTGAATATGCATTGATCTTTTCATAGTCTTCACTAAGGTGTCATCAACATAATCTTCCATATTCTTATGCATCATGTCATGAAAAATGGTTGTAACTGCTCTTTGATAGGTTGCTCCTGCATTCTTTAGCCCAAATGGCATGACGTTCTAGAAAAAGGTTCCCCATGCATAGGTGAAAGTTGTATTTTCTTGATCTCCTAGAGCTATTTTGATTTGATTCTATCCAGAGAATCCATCTGTAGACACCTAAAAATGGTCAACGCTTGCGGAGTCATACTTTAACATTGGCGCATTATCTCATTTTAGAGTTTTGCGTCGCATTAACATTTCTCCTATGTTATGCACTTGGTCTTTATCATTTGTGAGCATTGAGTCATTCTTCTGCATTCTTCATTTATCTCGCTCTCGAATTTGGTCTTGTCAATAACAATATTAGTCATGATTTTGGTCAATCTTATCCTGTCGCATCTATCTGCGTATTCATTTGTCATCATTTTGGACATCATCAATCCTAATTAGGGTTTTATCCTCTTATCAATCTTGTCATCATGCGATCGATAATTGTCAACGATTCTTGTCTTCTGATCAATTTGTCATCAATCTTGTCGTCTTGTGATCTATTTTGTCATTGATCTTTGTCCTTGTCAATTTTTGTCATTTTTGCGATCAATTTGTCATCAATCGTCGTCTTTCTCAATTGTGTCAATTTGGATCAATTAGTCATTGTTTCTCATCAATGGGCACATTTGTTAATCACATCATTTGTCAGCATTGGTCTTTTATCAAGTCAGAAATCATGATCAAATTAACATCAAATCAATTTTATATCAAGACCTAATTGTCATCCTTGCATTTCTAATTTAGCTTCTAGGGTTTTATGATTTATTCATTTAACCTTGTTTGTCATTTCTCTCTCTAGGTTAAATAAATTATTTATTTATCCTAGGTCTTCGAGTCACAATTAAATGTTTATTTAATTGGCTAATTATTCCTCTTTTTGTGAATTAATTAATAAATGACAAATTATTAATTAATTTACCTAATTTCACATCATTTCCTAATTTCCTAAATTCCTCAATTTCTAAATTCCCTCTTTGTGAATTAATTAATAAATGAAAAATTATTAATTCATTCACTAATTTCCTATTTCCTCATTTTTCTAATTTCCTAATTCCTATTTTCTATTTTTCTAATTTCTAATTTTCAATTCTCTCCTATTTTTCCCCTAATTTCATGGGAATGACATTTCAATTTGTCATAATTTGTCATAATTGATAATCAATCAATTTTGACATAGAAAGTTGTCATAATTTTGTCATGAATTATCAATCAATCAATTTTGCATAGAAAGTGCAAATTTGTCATAATTTGTCATAATTTGTCATAATTGACAATCAATCAATTTTGACATAGAAAGTTGTCATAATTTTGTCATGAATTATCAATCAATCAATTTTGCATAGAAAGTGCAAATTTGTCATAATTTGTCATAATTTGTCATAATTGACAATCAATCAATTTTGACATAGAAAGTTGTCATAATTTTGTCATGAATTATCAATCAATCAATTTTGCATAGAAAGTGCAAATTTGTCATAATTTGTCATAATTGACATTCTTGATTTGCAATTTCCATTTGAATCTCTTCATGCTAATTTGACCATCTCTTGATGATTTCTCAAGAATACTCGAAGCATGATAGAAAGTGCAAATTTGTCATAATTTGTCATAATTTCTTCAATCTCGATCTAATAATCACATTATCGACCTAATCACTTTGTCAAATCAATCATGCTTCGAGTATTCTTGAGAAATCATCTTGTCTACTTGCTTTCATATCATGATCATGCACTAGTAGGTGAGATCCACAACCAAGCTATTTGAAGAAGAAAGAAGGACAATGGAGCCGCATGAAGGAGACATTCGAATCTGCATCTGGTTTTCTTAGTTTTTAGTTTTGAATGTTTTGTTTTCATGTCTTTATTGAGTGTGTTTAGGATTGATCATTGCATTTAAGCTTTCGTGATTGAGCTATGACTAATATTTTGATTTGCTTGTGATGATTTCCGATTTCCTAGCTACACCATCCATTAGTGAGTATATTTCATACCCAATAGTCATGTCGGCTATCATATCAATATTTGGTAATGGAAAGGCATCTTTCAGACATGCTTTGTTAAGATCTCTGAAGTCAGTGCAAACTCTGATAGACTTGTCTGCCTTTGACACGGGTACTATGTTTGAAATCCATTCAGCATAATCTATAGCTCTAATGAATCCAGCTTTGAGCAATTTTTCTAGCTCAGCCTTGACTAATAGTGCTACATGCAGGTGCATCTTACAGAGTTTTTGCTTAACTGGTTTTACTCCTGGTGTAATTGAAAGACGGTGCATAACGAGATCAAGATCCAAGCCTGGCATATCAGAGTATGTCCATGCAAAGTTTATTTTCTTTTCTAAGAATAGCTGAGTGAACTCCTTCAATTCTTTTGCTGATAGTGATTGAGCTACATGAATGATGTGTGGTGTCTCTTGACTCCCACTGGTTGAGTTGGCTTGATCAATATGGAGGACCTTTCCTGGAAATGACTTGGCAGTATATCAAGTATCTCACCTTCAGGCACCTTATAGAAGTTTTCACCTTTAGGTATGTCCTTTATTTTCTCTTTTTTAGATTGTGACACCACCACAATGTGGTTTTTGCCATCAGATCTTTTATTTTTATTTTTCTTGTTTTTGCAACTAAGATACTTGATATCCACTTCAGTCATATTTTCACTCTATTCACCAGTGGAAGAGTCTATGGGTTCGACTGCATTGAGATAATAGGCTAACGTATAGTCATTGGAAAAAGTAGGTATATTCATGGGTTGGTTTTGTAAAGTACAGTCAATCAATTCAGGATGTACTAAGTGTTAGGCCCAATATGGAAAGCTAATGTACTGAGAGGGGAGGGGTGAATCAGTACTTTAAAACTATTCTTCAACAATAAATTTACTGTTAAGCATAAACTGAATAGTGCAGTAACATAATATAATGTTAAAACAAATAAATAACAATCATACATGATTCACTCCATAACACATATATTTTGGTTACGCAGAAACTCTTGGTTAGAGAGAAAAACTACGATGGGGATGACACCCACAACTTCACTACTGCAATAATAAAGGTTGCTCGGTTAGAGCTACATGTTTAGCTATTTCTGATAGTTTACCCTATTAGGAGTATCAAGATCTATTAGATCTACCTTGCTAAAGGATTTTACAACACTTATTCTAAATGTTGCATTTGGTTAGAGGCTTTACAATTTCTAGACTTAGTTAGAGTCTTTTACCTTGTTAGAGGTTTTTCTTACAACTCAAAATATTACAATCAAATCTTTACAAATTATCTGCAACTTTACATCTGAAATGTTACAGCAGATTCTATGTGCTCAAAATGATATTACCTCTCTTATAGCATACCTTGGTAATCCATTTATTAACTCGGTAAACCCTTCTATTTACTCTGTTCCTTGACTGTTCTCTGAATTCCTTCACGGTGACCTCTGTGTTTCTCTGTCAACTATAACAGTCATAACACTCTATGATATCTCATGATTTTCGTTTTTGTATATGTCTTGCTTCACACACACATGCACATATATCTAATCCTGAATTCATGCTGTATAAATAGATCTCTTATGTCGGTGATCTGGTCCATGCTTCGATCTTACAAACATGATTTCTCAAATGAATAACCATGCAAAATATTTCATTGTTTAGATGACCTTAAAATCATACACAATCTTTAAGTGCAATTTCCAATGTGATAACGGTTACTTGTTCCTCGATCTTTGTAACACATTTCCCATATATGTCCAGGTTCAGTGAATCTGGTAACATGTTTCACTCAGTGTGTGTTCACTCGGTATATCATTCTTGCTGCTCGGTAGACATAGAGTGTTACTCAGTAGAGTGTTTGGTGTATACTATGCTTTGAGACTACTTTCTTCTATAACCGACTGCACTGTGCTTACCAACTGAAAGATTCAGTAGAAGTAATTGACTAGACTATATAAAATAACTTTGAACATAAGACTAATGGCAATCTTAGTAAGTAGTAACAATCTCCCCTTTTGACATTAGTTGAGATGTTTGACAAAAACTACTTTCAAAGTTAGAACTCAAAAATCTATATACTTGCAAAATTTGACTAAACTGACAATATATATATTTGTCAATGAAATAGTATATTCAGATATACTCCCCTTATCAATATATTGTACATAAGTCTGATTTTGCATGCTCAGTGATCAATGTTCTATGTGTTGCTCTTGTTCTTTGCTTACGACTCTGTTCACTACTCGGTATACTCCCCCTGTATACTACACTCCCCTTGTATACTTTGATACTATACTCCCCCTTTTTGACAAACATCAAAATTTAGTTACCATTTGGTTGAGGAAACTAGTCAAAAATGGATTTATACTTTGTCCTTGCTTCGATGAGGGCGACAGAGAGTGCATCCTTGACACTGTCCATTAAAGAATTTTGTGCTTGAATGTTAGCCAATAGAGAAATTAAGCCATCTAATGTGCTTCCCTCTTGTGTAGTAGATAGGTAAGTGGCTCGATTGATCTGTTCTTGAACAGAGGACAAGTGTGGAATGAATAAGGTTTGAAGAGTCATAATGTCCATCCTTATTTTGTCCTCTTCATTCCTAAGTTCCAATTATTGAGCCATGAGCTATTGTAACTTTGTATAAAAATTCTGAATAGAATTGGGCTCGGTGGTCAACTTATTTGAGAGATCGGTGATCTCTTTCTCAATTGCTTCTATTTTATTTTTGATATCTTTAATGAATAAAGAGAATGTACAGAGTTTCTGAAATAAATAAAGAATGTGCTTGAGTTGAGGGGACAACTCAACAATAAATTTGACAAGTTTAACTTTGCCAATGGCAATAGCTTTCTGTACCTCTTCAATCATTTTTGCAGTGAGCTCTTTGTCCTTTAATTTGTTCCAATATTCAGATGCATCTACTCCAAATGTCTCTATCTGATTGAGGAGTTCATCCAGTTGAATATGGATGGCTGCATCTGTTGTCACTGTAGCTGCGGGTAGCATATCTGATAATAGTGTCTTTACCTTCTGAAGTACTTTTATTTTCTTTTGTATGGCCATTTGTTTTTCCTGTTCAGCCTTTGCTTTGCATAGTTCACCAAATTTAATGAGAGCTTGCCCTTTTAATTTTGATATGTCTACATTCGGCAACACTATTGGTTTTGATATATCTACCTTGAAACTATGCTTTTTCATCTTCTTTTCTTTAGATTTGGTCGGTTGAACCAATACAATAGCTTGGGAGGCTTGTGGATCCTCGGTAGGTTGCTCAGTGGAGGCAACACTTTTGTCAGTTTCTTTAGCCTTTGCTAAGTCCTTTGGTGGTTCGGTGCTCGGGGTCTCAATTGCAACATTTTTTAGTGTTGGGAGGATCCTGAGAGGTCTCTTCCCTTGTGGCCTGAGGAGTGGCTTCTCCTTCTATAGACTTGTGAACCTCTGCACCTTGTTCAGTCTCGTGAGGGGCCTCAGTTGTAGCAGAATGAGTGACTGGAGGATAAGGCTGAACTTGTTCCAAAACTGACTCACTAGATACCAGTTTTGCATAGGCATTGCCTTCTATCATTTCCTGTTCAAGTGCCTCGGTGTCCATGATGTCTTCATCAATTTGTATGGTGTCAGCAAGGTCTTGCTCGGTGACATCAGGATCTTGCTCGGTGACATCAACTATTTCTACTTCACCTTGCTCACTAGCAGTCTTGATTCGAAAGATTTCCTGCCACTTTTCTTTTGTCTCATTTTCCACTTCAATATACAGACCATTCATCAGTTTTAAGGCTCTTTGTTTGATGAGGAAAGTTGTGTGGTAGGTTGTCAGATGTTTTTTTTAATTTCAACTACTGACATGTCTGGAAAGAGATGTACCAGACTTCTTTCTCTAATCTGTTTCTCCGAGTCCATTGCATATTTCCACCTGTTATCAATATGCAAATATACTTCTTTTAAAAGAGAGTTAGATACTTCCAATGGGACCAATCAGAATTTTAGAAGTGTGCAGATGACAGCTTCTTCTATTTGTCTCTTCTCATCATCAGATATGGTTTCATACTTAACATATCTGAATCCTCCAAATCCACCATATTCTTTCAAGTTAGTACAGAAATTAGCAACACTATGTACATTTTCCTTTGTACTCTTAACAATCTGAAATTTGTTAGCATCTTTAGACTCTGTGTCACTGGACTCTTTAGTCAAAATGAGTCTCCGAGTAGATTTCTTATAGGTCTTTGTTACCTTAGGAATAACAACAATCTTTGGTTTCTTACTCGGTGACACTGCAGATGATCTTGTGTTTGGGCACTTTAATGAGGGAGTCGGTGATGCCTTTGATGTGTCCTGTTTCTTCCTCTTCAGAACTTTCCCTTTAGGCAACTCGATGCTTAGTGTAATAGCAGCCTCTTGGGCTTCTAATTCCTCCTTGGTGATTACTAGTGTGCGCTTGACAAGTGTGGAGGAATAACCTTCTCCAAATTTCTCTGATAGTGCCTTGATCATCTTTGTTGCTTTTTGTACTACAATGCTCATCTTTACTTTCTCTTTCACTTCTTCATATGTTCCATACCTCTTCTCGGTAGCATGCCTTGGTAGTGTAAGAAAGGCATCTATCTGTTGTTGTGTGATGTCAAGGTCAATCTCATAACCCATAGGTGGCAAAGATTGAGTTCTTGGTTCCACAACATTCATATAGCAGTAGTCGGTGTCTACTTCAAAACATATGTCATCTTTGTATTTTTCCTCTAGCTAGGGTGGAATTCTATACCTGTTATGCATCTTCTCTTGAAACTTGCTGAAATAATCATTCATAATATCATTGAAGTTGTCACCTAGACATTTGATAAATTCATTGATTTGATGGGTTACTGGTTGGTGTAGCTCCTAAACTAATTTACCGACTGTTGGAAAGAATTTTTCAAAATAGAAAAACATGCATACTAACAGTGATCCAAACTTTAGTGTATTGGCTGAGTTGTTCTTCTTTGGCTTCCTGATGGTGTTCAGATTCTCAAATAGGTTTTTCAGCAATACTTCACAAAGATCAATTTTCATTCCTTTTTTCACAATTTTGTATGCTAAGTCGACTGCTGCATAGGGTACATAGTTTTCCCTTGCCGATTGGAAGAAACAATAACCTATCACTCTAATAGCAAACTTTAGCTCTGCATCAATTACATTATTCAGTTTCAATCCTCTACAATCGGATTCCACTCTGGTTAAGGTGATCAATTCCTTTTGTGATATCATCTTCTGAGCTCGGGCATGATCATAAATAGGATAACTGGTGATTAGATGAATGATTTCCTTGGTGATTTTGAATTCTTTCTCCTCTAACCACATGAAATCATCATGAACTCTGCTTAGAACAAACTTGACCCACTGGGGTTTGAAGACACGGGGATAGGTTAGGGCTTCAGTCAATCCCTTGATCTTAATGTGCTCATACTTGCTATCCAATTTCCCATCGGTGCACAATTCATCATAGGTGTCTTTGATTTCAACATGACCTAGTTCTTCAACTCGACATTTGGTGAAGAATCTGACATCCTCAACTAGTAAAACTCTATTCGGGATGAGTGAAAATGCAGTTTTGTCATCTAGTTCTGATGCTACTTTGGGAGTTAGAGAGTATTTTAGTGAGGCCTTTTCAGCATTCTTAACAACAACGGGTTCTTGGATCTTCGGTGCCATTGTAGATTTCAGATAGAAATTATCAAAAGATCCTTAGGGTTTGAAAACTTTCAAATGACAGACGCTTTTCCTCTTAACAAATATGAAACAAAAATCTTCAACAGATATGATCGGTAAACCAGCTTAACAATGTGTTGAGATTGATGTAAATACCTTGAATTACACTTCGGAGGAGGTTTGATCACCTCAGAATCGCTTTTCTCTGCTCTCTTGAAAACTTGGTAAGTGAAAAATGACCGCGTAAATGCTTTAAGTACACAATATACCTTATCAGGCTCTATGAAGGTTAGGTTAAAACATTAAATGCACTTGGTTCCACTAAACCAATTTACTCTCCTTTTTCCACTTTAACTGAGTAGCCAAATTTCCTTCATTTACCGACTAGACAGGCTTCCTATAGTTACTGACTTGACAGGTTTCCTGTATAGTGCTTTCAAAAGACTTTGATAGAATTTCAAACTTACTAATACATCTTAGCTATGCAGATTTTGAATTAAGTACATAATAAAATAGAAATTGTTTAAGATTTAACCTTGAGAGAATGCAGTCCCTTCATACCTTTACTGATTAATTTGGAATAGGTGCACCTAACTCGGTAGGTAAGGTGCTTTCTTCATTTGACACAATTTCCTTTTTTTTCCAAATCATCTATAATTTGCCTTTTATTTCTTCAGTGTCTCCTCTAGGTTGATCTCTGCAATTTCCAGCTAGGTGTCCAACTTTGTGACAATGAAAACATGCCATACTAGGATTTCTCCATGATCTTTGGTTGTTCATTCCAAACCTTATAAAGCAGTTGGCACTTATATGTCCATGTCTTCCACAACATTCACACCATATCCTTGTATTGTAATCCCATGGTACTGCAGCATATGGTTGGTTAAGTTCTCTGTGAGTTCGGTAGCTTCCAGTATTTGCTTAGTGTGTAGACCACATATAGTTCTTTTGCTTAAACCAAAACTTCTCGGTACTATGTCCATATCTATAGAAATTTTTACAAAACCCTTTGAATTTTGCCTTCTTATAATTGCTAGCAGACTTTGTCCTACATTGGTTAAATGTGTGACCATATTTATTGCAATTGTAACAATAATCATTGGACATAGTGACATTCGGTTGCTTACCTTTTCTGATTTGGCACATGTTGGCAGTATGACCTTGATTTCCACAGTAGTTGCAAATAGGCTTCTTTCTTTTGATGTTCTTCTTGATTCCAACTTGCTTTGATGATTCTCCTCTCTCGGTAGTATGAATTCTCTTCTCGGTAGAGTCTTTTCCTTTGTAACCGAGTCTTGCATCTTTGTTGGGTCTTCTTGTATTCAGTTGCTCATCCAACATCTTTGATGCTTCATAACTCTTCTTCAGTGTTTCTTTGGATTTATTCTTTGTTTAAAGTTCATCGGTCAACCTTGATACTTCAATTTTCAATGCTTGATTCTCATCATCTTTCAGATTTGCTTCATGATGTGCATAACCTAGTTGATCTGATAGATTTTGTTGAATCCCAGTCAATCTTATGATTTCATCATTCTTTCCAGATACTAATGCTTCAAGTTGTTGTTTCTCTCTTTCTATATCTCTTACTTTATCCTCAGCAGTCCTCAATGCATCAAGATTTTTAGTCATCTGTGTGTTGAAATGCTCATGTTCTCTTTTCATTGCTTTTAGCTGATCATTCAGTTCTTTGTTCTTTTCTTTCAACACTTCAATCATTTCTTCAATATCTTCAGGCATACTATTCTCAAATGATGTCTCAATTTGTTCCACCAGCTCTTGAGAGTCCTACAAATCATCAGATAACCTTCTTCTAACTTTCAGAGACTTTTGCATTTGTCTTTGCATGTCTGCAATCACTTGATTAGCATGATCCAACTCTTCTTGCAGATATACAATTCTCTGAGATTGTTTATAGCCTTCCATTGATAAGATCTTTCTCTTTAGGCATTTAAACCCTTTTCCAAGATTGAAGCTCTAATACCAATTGTTAGGCCCAATATGGAAAGCTAATGTACTGAGAGGGGAGGGGTGAATCAGTACTTCAAAATTTTCTTCAACAATAACTTTATTGTTAAGCATAAACTGAGTAGTGCAGTAACATAATATAATGTTAAAACAAATAAATAACAATCATACATGATTCACTCCATAACACATATTTTGGTTACGTAGAAACTCTTGGTTAGAGAGAAAAAATGCGGTGAGGATGACACCCACAACTTCACTACTGCAATAATAAAGGTTGCTCGGTTAGAGCTACATGTTTAGCTATTTCTGATAGTTTACCCTATTAGGAGTATCAAGATCTGTTAGATCTACCTTGCTAAAGGATTTTACAACACTTATTCTAAATGTTGCATTTGGTTAGAGGCTTTACAATTTCTAGACTTAGTTAGAGTCTTTTACCTTGTTAGAGGTTTTTCTTACAACTCAAAATATTACAATCAAATCTTTACAAATTATCTGCAACTTTACATCTGAAATGTTACAGCAGATTCTATGTGCTCAAAATGATATTACCTTTCTTATAGCATACCTTGGTAATCCATTTATTAACTCGGTAAACCCTTCTATTTACTCTGTTCCTTGACTATTCTCTGAAATCCTTCATGGTGACCTCTGTGTTTCTCTGTCAACTATAACAGTCATAACACTCTATGATATCTCATGATTTTCCTTTTTGTATATGTCTTGCTTCACACACACATGCACATATATCTAATCCTGAATTCATGCTGTATAAATAGATCTCTTATGTCGGTGATCTGGTCCATGCTTCAATCTTACAAACATGATTTCTCGAATGAATAACCATACAAAATATTTCATTGCTTAGATGACCTCAAAATCATACACAATCTTTAAGTGCAATTTTCAATGTGATAGTGGTTACTTGTTCCTCGTTCTTTGTAGCATGTTTCCCATATATGTCCAGGTTCAGTGAATCTAGTAACACATTTCACTCGGTGTGTGTTCACTCGGTATATCATTCTTGCTACTTGGTAGACATAGAGTGTTACTCGGTATAGTGTTCGGTGTATACTATGCTCTGAGACTACTTTCTTCTATAATCAACTACACTGTGCTTACCGACTGTTCTGTGCTTACCGACTGAAAGATTCAATAGAAGTAACCGACTAGAATATATAGAATAACTTTGAACATAAGACTAATGGCAATCTTAGTAAGTAGTATCACTAAGGATAAATCTTAGATAGGTTCAAGAGCGCTCACGGTATTGTTATCACAGCGGTGGATCAAAAAGTCGAGTTCCAGAATTATACCTTGCGTAAGTGTCTCGAGACCAGGAAGAGTCAAATCATGATTATTAAAGTTCATGTTAATATTTAGTTGATCTAATCTAATAGACATACTTGTAACGTCGTTCACTATGCCAGACTAGACTTCATATCGTGGTTTAACAGCAATAAGATTAGTAGACAAATTTTCATTGTTTGTATCAGCTGATTCAGAATTTGAGGCTGAGTAGATAATATCCTGAATAGGACTACCATCAGAGTCATTAGGGTCATCGGATGAAGTTTCTGAGTCTTCTTCAGGTGATTAATTAAGCATATATATGGTATCGATACCAACATCTTTAATACTACAAGTTCCTTCATATTGAGGTTCATTTGTCACTTGTATCTGACACACCTGTTGACATGATCTTGATGTTTCTGTGATTTGTTGTCGTCTACTCCATTCAACTTCTTCTGGACTAATAACTGGTTCTTTTTTTGTAGCTTCGAACTCTTCTTGTGTAGTGCTATACCTAATTTGTTCTGTTTTAGGATAGGGCTACATAGATGAGAAGCTTTCTGGTATTCTTCCTTCTTTCAGTCCTTGTTCATAATTTGCTTCTCTCTTTTGTCTAATTTCCTGTATTTCTTTCTCTAGTTTTATGTGCATCAGCTCTTGAGTATTATCTATAACATTGCTAGAATCTTCTAGAGTTTCTGTAGTGGATGTGTCTAAGAGGTGGTCAGGACCCCATTCATACTCGTTTGAATTAGTCTCCAAATTATCTACTTGCTAACTGCCAGTATATGTGACTGGAACTTTTAATGGTGCAAATAATTCTCTAATTCTTACTACTTCATCTCTTATATCTTCTGGGACCTCAACTTCTTGTATTATTGTAGCTAATACCATCAAAGCTTGAGCACTGACTATTTCTTCTTTCTCTTTTCGACACTCTGCTTTTGTTTGTTGAGTGTCTACTTCCTGTAATGTTAAAGGCGATATTCTTTTCTGCCACTTAAACTTAGAAACATGCTTTTGGTCTGATGTCTTTTTTGGGTCATAGCCCAGTCCAACCTTATCATTTGTGGATTTGGTTTGTAGTTGAATTGGTTCAGTACTACCTTCCTTTTGTTTACCCAGAAGACCAGTACCTGAGTACCCCATACATTGGATCATTTTGTAGCCAGGACCATATTGGTTTGAGGAAATCTCACAATGTTGTACCTCCTCATTTTAACTATCTTCCTTAAAGAGCCAGTTAAGAACATCATCTTCTTCTATTTCATCCGCCAAGGAGGTAGAAGACTATACAAAGAGACCATCATATATAGTATTCGGAGCTGAAGTTTGTGTTCTCATAGCCTCTGATGGTTTGCCCAACTATTTTGGTGATGGAGGGAGAGAAACTAATGAAAGTACCAGTTCTATCTTGTAGCCATACATGCTGGTATTCATAATCTTCAATCTCTTTTCTAAGTCTTTCATTAGTGCTTCTAGATCTACATTTGGAGAGGCTGCCCTATTATGAGGCACAAAAGTATCTACACCTTTTGTCAATGCATTACAGATGACATTTGTATTAGAAGGAATACTGACTTCAGCTCCGTTATAAGGAAACTTTAAGCATTGATGGTATGTTGATGACATTGCCTTCATTTCATGAATCAACGACCTGCCCAGTAATAAATTACATGACAATGAAATATCAAGAACCTGGAAAAGGACATCTCTCTCTATCAGTCCCACTCTGATAGGTAATGACACTAGACCTTTAGAAGTCCTTTCTTCCTCATTATAGGTTTTTATTGTTATTTTCTTGCCATGATCAATGATATTTTCAAAGAATCCTAGTTGTGTAAGTAGACTGTAAGTACAAATATTCAACCCCGTGCCTCCATCTATCAAAACACGTTTGACTTTGTGTTTGTGGATTATGGCTTCAATATGAAATGGCTGGTTATGTGGATGATTTAGTGAGTTGTCATCTTCTTTTGAGAAGGTCAGATAGTGAGGCAAAGTCAGATGACCCACCATAGACTGAAACCAATCAATGTCTAAATTTTGGAATGTTAGTGGTGAGCAATGGTTTGTCTAGGATCTCTTTGTGAGCAGATGAGAGTTTTAGCAATTCAAAGATTGATATTTGAGCATTTGTCCTTTCCAACTATTCAACGACACTATATCTAGAAGATGATGATGAAGTTAGCCTTTTAAATTTGTCCAAGTTTGATTCTTTTTGTTTGTTTGGCAAGGCTGATGGGTTTGATGTTACTTGAGCCAGGTCGGAAGAACTAGATCCTTAGAGGGTGACTTTCTTTTGAGAATGGGTGAGAGCTCTTGCATATTGTGATTCATTTGGTTTATCTTGGACTATAATCACATTGCAATATTCCAATTGGGAAGGCTCAATCATGTTGATAACGTTGTCCTGACTGACATAAGTATAATTTACCTTGGCACCTCCTTTGGTCTTTGAAGAATCACCTTGTTCATAAACAGGCAAAGGGTCTTTAAATGCTTTATGATTGGCATTAGTTAGATGATTCCTAACAACAACTTTACCAGCATCTATGAGATCTTGAATCTCATGTTTTAGCTTCATGCAATTGTTTATATTATGACCTTTATTCTGATGGAAGTCACAGTATTCATTTTCTCTCCACCATCTTGGTTTGACATTTGGATCATATGGTTTGGAGTTATCTAGTAGTGTTATCAAGTTGTTTGCCAACAGAGTTTTGAAAGCGGATTCATATGATTCTTTGAGAGGAGTAAAATCACACTTAGGTTTGGAAAGCCAAGTCTTTTCTTTGAACCATTCCTTTGTTTTCTTTGGCAGATTTTCTGCTGCAGCCTCAGCGGCTTTAAGTGCTTGTGTACCGCTAGCCAAGTTGAATATTGTGGATTTTGAGTTGGTTTTGATAGTGTCTCCTACTCCATCATTAACAACATTCTTGTTGTTGTCTTTGCCAAATTTCTAATACTTGTTCTTCTCTTTAGAGCTAGATCCTGGTTGTGTTTCTTTCCATGGCATGATATCCCCCTTGTTTATGAGCACATCTTCCATTCAAATGGCATTATCTACCATTTTGTTAAATGATGGGTGTACTTGCATTTGTATACTATACTTCAATTCGAGGACCAAGTTATTGACAAATATATCCATTTTCTCAGAGTCTGGGATAGGTCGTGAATACCTAGAAAACATCTTTCTCCAGCGTTGGAGGAAAGTAAGAAGAGGCTCCCCTGTTTTTTGTTTAGTATTGCAAAGCTCGATCATAGTCATAGGATGTCAAATGTTGTATGAGTGTTGTTGTAAAAATAGCTGGATTAGTTCTTCAAACATTTTTATTCCCTTGGGTAGACTTGAGAACCATTCCATTTCTTGAACCCCTAAAATCCTCAGGAAAAGGTGCATGAGGTACGTTTGATCATGCATGAACTCCATAGAGGTAGCACAAAATTCCCTAACATGATCTTGATGATCTGAGGTACCATCATATTTGGCAAATTTTGGGATCTCCACTTGTGAAGGAAATGGAAGCATGTATAGATTTTTGTCCAATGGAAAGGGACATATTGTTTCTTGAGAATATTGTTTTGGGGACTTGTCCTTATTCTTCAGTTCTATGACCTCCATTCGTAAGGCTAGTAATTGTTTGTGTACCATGAGTATAGGTGACTCTTTCTTTTTAGTAACGAGCATCTGAACATCATATCTAGTAGGAGTTTTAGCACCTTGTTTTGTTAGTTCTAAGAAATAGTCTTCCTTCTCTCAGGTCATGATAGATTTCATCATTTTTCTAAAGTCTTTGTCTTTTTGACAGTCAAGGATTTCTTTTTCTGGAGGTTCAGTATCTTCATCAGCCTCACTGTATGATGAGGAATCATTATTATTTTTGGGAATGTTATTATCGTCCTTGTTTCCATCATTGTGTACCATCTCATATATAGTGGGAGATTTAGGCTCATCAAAAATTGGTTCGCCTGATGACGACGGTATGTTAGTGACTGGATCCTTTTCATAAAATGGTTTGTCGGTGTATGAAAAGGGTATTCCTTTGCCTTTGGCTTCTTTCTTATGAGAACTCCTAGTTTATGTAGGCATTTTTATGGATTAGTGCAACCTTAAACTGTTTGTGATGTAGAGGTCAAGATCAATTTCAGAGCTAGTTGTTCGGTTAATGTATTGTTGGGGAGAAACAATTGAGATTCAGTCTGGTTTCAGGAATGATCTATCATGTATAAGATGTTTATCTAAGTTGATTCTAAGCATAGTGTAAGATTCAGTCTGGTTTTAGGAATGATCTATCCTATATAAGACGTTATCTAAGTGACTAAAATTTGATAGGTAGTTGATTGAACTAGCTGAAAGATGATCGACCAAATCGTGCAACACAAATGGCAGAGGTACACTGTCTTGATCTGTTTATGCTCAAGAAAATTGATAACTAGTATTATGTTCGTTGTAGACTATTTTTAGGCAAGTTTGACTATTCTGTTCTGACAAAACTAGAGACTCGTACGATAGTATTTTCTAAACCTGATGACAATATAGCAGTTTTAGGATGACAAAAGTTATGTTTTGTATGAGTTGTTGTCTCTTACCGTACGACAGATGCGTATGTGCAGGATGGAAAAATACTCAGAGCAGTTATGTTTCATGTGACATAGGATACAGAACTAGATGATAGATTAAAATGACTCATACGACATAGGATCAGATCTAGGATGACAAATCAGAAGACTCGTATGACATAGGATCAGATGTAGCACGATAAATTATTAGACTCGTATGACTGTTCACAGGACAGAGCCTAGAAATTCTGAGTTTTTTCGATTGCTCAGTATGACCAATTCTGAGATGGACTAATTTTTGACCAGGATAGACTAGTTTTGGACAAAATTTTGACTTAGGATAAACAAGCTTCTGACACAGACAGAGTTTCGACTTAGGACAGACTAGTTTCTGACACGGACAGAGTTTCGACTTAGGATGGACTAGTTTCTAACATAGACAGTTTCGACTTAGGATGGACTAGTTTCTGACACGGACAAAGTTTCGACTTAGGATGGACTAGTTTCTGACATAGACAGAGTTTCGACTTAGGACAGACTAATTTCTGACATGGACAGAGTTTCAAATCACTGAGTTGTTTCTTGTCTTCTCCAATTTTTGATATTTCAGTTTTTGTTTCAGGGATGAAAACACATAAAACAAGTAGTATGTATAGTGACTTCAATCACAACATGAAAACCCTAAGGAATTTGGTGAGAAAACAAAACCTTATCTTGTAGACTCAGGTACACACCCAATAGCTAATCAGAATATAGCTGCTGAGTCTCACGCAATGGATTCTCAACATCATATTATCCGACTCCAAACGCTAATGGGGGCACAAAATGACAAGTATCTTGGGAGAGTTACTATCTCTCTTGCACAAAGATTATCCCCCTTTCGGAGATGAACCAAGTAGCTTCTAATTTTGAATTGGATTTAGTCAGGGATCCGTTCAGGGCGTCGAGGTATAAACTCAATTAAGAGGTCTCCCAGCCTTGAAAACCAAGGTTTAATATACCCGAAGGTACAGAGGAGAGCTATTCCTGAGCACTGTCGTTGACTTGATTTTCATCAAATCATGTTTATTTTATAGTGGGTTGGAGTACTTGGCATCTAGTCATTCCCACTTAGGTCATTCCCCTCACACCGGCCGTAATGACTTTAAGAGTTTTTCAACCCCTCGAGAGGGCAAGCCTGCTAAAGATGTACAAATTTCAAACAAAGAAAAAGCCTCAAGGGTCTGGATTTCTAATTGTCTAGAAAAAGACAAGAGCATACTCTCCTACCTCTCAGAATCTTCTAAAAACACAAAAAGCAAATTTGTTCTTTAACTAGATAGCAAGTTAGGTTCCTAAAAATGAATTTAAAGAATACACGATATTTAGTCGATTCTCCTTAGCCAACCTGCAAAGACAATGAATCAGTAGTCATATTGTCTTTGTGTGACAAGCATATTCTTTGACAAGCGTTCTGCAAAAACTAATTAGGCTGTGAAATTTTTTGATATAGACAGATAAATAGTCAAGGTCAGTCGTTAGAATAATAAAAAAATCATGAAATTTGCCTTTTAACTAGAAAATACAGAGTCGTATGACAGTATGAAAAATCGTAAGATACAGGATCCCAAGTCATATGAGATAGGATTCCAGTTCGTATGACACCTGTAGTTTGTCATTTCAGCATGTGGAAATTGTCGTACGAGATGTACGAACGAAAAAATTCAAAAAATCTGAAATCTGGAAAATAACAAAAAAAGACAAGCAGTCAGTCTTGGAGGCCAAAAAATGTAGTCTTCTACCCCATGGTGGGTGCCAGAGATGTGTGTGTGAAAAAGTGGTCTATAAGCTGCAAGCACAACACTTCAATTAAGTCATTATATGCATGGTTAGTAATCAATAATCAATAAGTAAAAAACCATAACAAAGCGACTAATTGCCTTCTTAAAGATGCGAGTATAAGATTGCTCTCAGATTGTTATAAGCAATACCAGTGACTAGACTACACCAAGACGAAGGATTTAATCTATATGATATTAACTATATGGATGCAAGATGGATGAATAATTGAAGCAAAAATCAATTCAAGCAATAATGGATGTAAGCAATAATGAGTGAGTAAAATAGATGCAAATAATCTAAAAAACCACAATAATCTTCAATGACTCTAGAGCAAAATTAGCATGATAATAATCTCCAAGCGTGTTCTCAAAAATCTCTGGGTAGATTGGAATGAGAGTTGAAGACTGAATTTATAGAGAATTACCAAGAGAAAAGCTCAATTTAGAATTAATTGAAAATAATTGAGAAATCAGGTTTAGTTAACCTTGAGATAGATTCCAATTATAGTTTAATTGAAATGCATTCAAATTAGAAGTCCAATTTGTATTGGAAATAATAAAAAATTAATTCCATGCATTTGTTCTCTCTTCTAGATCAAGAGAAGTTGAACCAAAGGCACATCAAGTGGGTTGAACAACTCCAACCCTACACCTTTACCATCAAGCACAAGAAGGGTGTGACTAATAAGGTTGCAGATGCTTTGAGCAAGAGAACCCTCACTGTCCAAGAAATTCAATTGCAAAGTGTTGGTTTTGATTCTCTTAAGGTCGTGTACAAGGATGATCATGATTTCAAGGATGCATATGATGTATGTACTAAGTTTGTTGACTCTTTTCATGTTGATTTTTCTAATTTTATGTTGTGGGATGGATTTCTCTTCAAGGGGCATCAATTATGCATTCCTTAATGTTATATGAGGGAGAATATCATTAGAGAGAAACACAATGGCAGTCTTTGAGGTCATTTTGGTTTGGACAAAACCTTAGAGTAGGTATCAAGGTTTTATTTTTGGCCCAAGATGCAAGAAGAGGTAAGAATATTTGTGGAGCATTGTCCTATTTGTTAAAGGGAAAAAGGTGTTTCAACCAATGCTGGTTTGTATCAGCCTTTACCGATTTCTACTAGGCCTTGGGAAAGCCTTAGTATGGATTTTGTACTTGGATTGCCCAAAAATCTTAGGGGGTTTGATAGTGTCTTTGTAATTGTTGATAGGTTTAGCAAGATGGCTTATTTTGTGCCATGTAAATGTACAACTGATGCATCTCATATTGTAGGTCTATTTTTCAAAGAAGTTGTAAGGATACATGGATTACCTCTCAATATTTTCACTAATAGAGACTCCAAGTTTGTTGGTCATTTTTGGAGGACTCTCTGGAAGAAATTAGGTACCAACCTATCATTTTCATTAGCATACCACCCTCAGACTGATGGGAAAACTGAGGTGGTTAATAGATCCCTTGGCAATCTCCTTGGATGCCTTACCAAGTAGCATGGACAAAGTTGGGATTTAGTAATTGGACAAGCTGAATATGTATACAATGATTCAGTCAATAGGAACACAAGGAGAAGTACATTTGAGGTTGTGTATGGCCTACATCCCAGAGGGATACTTGAACTCAGAGATATTGGAGGCATGGACAAAAGGAGTGCCCAAGGAGAAGATTTTGCTATCACCATGAAGGAGATTCATGAACAAGTTAAGGCTTCACTTCAACAAAGTGCTGATAAATATAAAATTAGAGCAAATGTTAAGAAGAGAGATCTTCAATTCAAAGTAGGGGATTTGGTGATGGCTTACCTAAGGAAAGAAAGGTTACCTAAAGGCCAACCCTCTAAACTGCTCATGAAGAAGATAGGTCCCCTCCAGGTGGTTCATAAATTTGGCAACAATGTATATGAAGTTGAAGTTCCAGCAGACTTGGGAATATCTCCCATCTTCAATGTATGTGATTTGATAGCCTTCAAAGGATCCTTGATAGATGCAACACCTGATTCATCTCTTGATGAAGAGGATGTAAAATGGATGAAGGATATACCGCATAAGAAGCCAATGGAATTGCAGTGCATTCTTGACTCCAAGGTGATCAAACAAACAAGGAAAGATGTGTCTAAAGACTATATGGTCAAATAGAAGGGGCTTCCTGAGTCTGAAGCTACTTGGATGAGTGAAAGTGATATCCTCAAGCATGGAACCACAATCAACCGGTTGGAAAATCAAGGGACTTGAGTTTTCTTCTCCAGGGGAGTATGGTGCAGGGGCACTAGGACATGTGTCTACATCATTTTAATTCATGGTTATGTTAGGAATAGAATGTGCAATGTGTGTGTTTGATGGCCTATTGATTAGGTCTAGATAGTGTAATAAGCTCTGAGGCTCCAAGGTGTGTCAACTTGGTCAAAGGCCTTGTATAGGAATTTTATATGTACTTTTGATGTTTAGGGGTCTGCAATGTGTGGTGTGTTCATTCTTGACCTTTGGTGTGAAGGCAAGACAAAATTGTAGAAAGTTGACAAAAGTTGCAAAGTTGCATTATTGTCCTAAGCAACTTTTCTTGCAAGATTTTGAAATGTGGTTATTCCAATGGTTGGGTAGTTAATTGTATGTGTTAAATGTAGTTGGAAGAGTTATTTGGCATTATATAAGCCTAGAGGAATGATGCCTACTGGTTAGAGATGATATTGAATGAATTTCTTGTCTTCTAAGCAAACTGTTATTGTGATTTCCTGCATTCTTCCTGAGTTTTTTGTTCTTGCATAATTCCCTATGAATAGTGGGGATGAATTATACATTTGGATAGTTTTATTAGAGGTATACCATCCATTTGGAATTGATCTAAGGTCTTGAAGCCTTCAAGTTTGGAAGAAACTGAATTCTCTATCCCATTGGCCTGACAAAACCCTTAAAACCAGGGTTTGGATGAAAACAGTGACACAAATCAACATCTCTCTATGGGATCAACCTCAAACTTGGGAGGATGTTTAATTTTCATGTATATTAGATGTTCCTGGGAGTTTTGGAGATAGGGAGTGTCATTTGTCTTTCCTAAGATGATACCCTAGGCTTGACATCTCTGATGTGGCAAGCCTTTGCAGGAGGAAAAGAGGGTGGAAACCTTGAACAACAGATTGAAGGATGGTAAAACTTGGCATGAGAAGGACCCTTGAACAAGTGCAGACCCTTGGCAAGGGTTATCCTTTCATTCCTTTGTGACTGGTGAAGCTTTTGAGAGCTTAAACCCCAATACTGGCTAGAAGAGGCTAAATAGGGTCAATAGGGTTTGACCATCCCTACTCAAAACCTAGATGCAGAAGTTTGAAATCTTGTAGAATGCCAAAAAGGGTATTATAATATCAAATTTATTTAGAGGTTGTGAGACAAATCAAGAAAAATCCAAATGGAGGGCTAATTGCTTGTAGCCCTATTTCTTAGGTCCAAAAGGGGAAAAGATACAAAGGGATAGTAAACACCCATCTAAGGGGTCAAGATCAGTGAAAATACCATATAACACATGTGTAAACACTCACATAGGTGAGATTCCACCTTTTGTGTAAAGATCTTGTTGCTTGGGGTTTGGGGTTGCTAGGTGTCCTTGGTTGAAGGGTTGGAACCTTAGAGGTAGAAGACTCCTTGTTAGTTGTGAGTTTTCTTGAGTGAAGAGATCCTTGGGAAGGATCTAGGGAAAGCTCTAGAAACCTTTAGAAGGTTAAAGACATTGGTCCATTGGGTGATACCAAGTAGAGACCCTTTTTGAGTAAAAACCAAGAAATTGGTATAACATCTTAAAACGTCTACATTTGATATCCCCATGATAAAATTGAGAATATTTTCTCTACTTTTCCCCTTTTTCTAGAAGTATCAGCCTCTATGTTAGATGAATTTGATAAGTTTATGATAGAGAGTGCTCCTAAGTGTAACAAGTCATCCCTTGAAAATCCTACCAATGTTGTTACCATGACATCACCGATTGTAACTACCACTATTCAAGATTCAATAAATCCCTCTCAAGATGTAGTGACAGGTGATGATGATGCCTCATCTTTTCTACCATGGTAATTTTCCAATTCTCCTAAAAGAAAGAAAGAAGCAAGCAGTGTCTCCTGAAAACTTTGATTTTAGTCAACTTAATCCCACCAAACCCTAAACCACCAAGAAAACTAAAATCTTGTCAAGGGTAAAGGTGGATAAAGCAAGGAATAAGTATGTTGATGTTTCTATTCCTTTTCCAAATACAAATATTGACAAGATCCAAGATTCATACTATGTCATCAATAGAATCAAGTTGGGAAAGAAAACTCATTTTTCTGTTGCACAAGATGCTCAGTCAGCTCTAGAGGCTCTTGTATTCAGATATGATGAGGATAAGGATAAAAAGGATCAACTCAAGCAACAAGTTGAGCATTTCACCACAATTATCATCAAAGTAACCAAGTCCTTAGAAGCCATCGAACCAATGACTTCATCACTATATGAACAAGTTGTGAAAAGAGTTGAACCAATCTGACAAAGTAGAGTCATAGAAGAATGGATGGATAGGATGTTGAGTCAAGCTAAAGGACTCCTAAGTTTATCTTTTAGCATTGTCAATAACCTTGATGTCGTAAGGATAGAAGTGGAAAAAACCATAGAAGCTTTCTCCCAAGAACTTGAATCACAAGAGAATGACTTTGATGCATGGCTGAAACTTGAAGATGCTGATTCAGATGATCTCATACAGAATGGTGTTATTCCTTCATGGCATATGTATGTTGAGAAACAAGAGGCATTAGAACATCAAATGAACATTCTAGAGAGCCTAGTCAAGGACATGAGGAAAGCTCAAAAAGAATGTACTGACAAGAAGAAAGAAATTATTGATAAAATCTCTGAAATTGCATGTGCTTTCCTTGATGAAAATGAAAAAATTATTGATGTTCATGAGGTCATTAAAGATTTTAGCTTTCTTGTAACTGCTGAAATTGATAAAGAAGAGTTTTCTTTCCTCAATTGATAGATTGGTTGACCTTCAATTCATCTCAGGTTTTTTGGATTCACTTTACAAGAAACATAAAAAGAACTGCATCGACTTAGAGGATTCTATCACACGAGTCAAGATCATCACCAGTCATACCTAGGGACCCGATAGAGTTCATATGAAGAATGTATTGCAAATAATTGAAGAGCTCCAGAAAAGAGACTCGACATGAAGAAGATGACACGTAGACATTTTTTTTTTTTTTCTCAATGGCATTTTGTTATGGAAATCAACATCTTAGGTGTCATTTTGTATATGCTCATGTGCATATGTTGAGTGCACAAGTCCTAAGTCAAATCGAATTCTTCTTTTGACTTAGTGTTAAATTAGTTGTAGTTTCCTATTTTCATGTTGCACCCCTCTATTGGACATTGGGGAGATTGTTGGACATTGTTGTTGTTATTGATGTCAACATATTCCTACTCCAATGATTGCAGATTGGTTCATTGTGATTATGGTTTGGTATATGGAGTATCTTTAGTATCATTATATTCTTCTATACTAGTGTTGGTGATCCGGGAAGCTTAATTGATCATATCAAATGTTTCAGTTTTGCAGTTTGTTTATCTAATCAATGCTTTGCAACGTTCAGTATTTCCTCCGATATATTCTGGTGTGATTAGATCTTGATCTGATATTTTGGGATATTATTTGCAATATTTTTGTGTATCTTCATTTCAGATGGTTTGTGATTTGGTTCTTCGCAAGTTATCTTTCTTCATGACAGTTGTTGTTGTTCAAGTGTTCTTGAGTTTCAAACGTTTATATATGAAGATTTGATAAGTGGTGTTGGTGCAACTGTTATTGATGATTCTAACATGCTTGTTGGTGTTTCCTAATCCTTTCCTATTTTTCTTAATCATCCATATTAATCGTTGTGTGATTTTTTGGTGATTTTCTTGAACTAGTGATGTTATTCATGTTATGTGGTTTTCCTGGTGGTGTAGCATGTTGTGGTTGATCTTGGCTTGATTTCCTTTGGTGTTGCATGTTTGAGCATTTGATTTAGGTCCATGTTATGTCATGTAAATCATTATATTGGTTTGATGGTCGATCTTTGTATCGTGTGATGTAATGTTTTAATTTTGAGTTGACGGTTTAGTCGACCTTCTTGTCAAGGTTGATGAATTGTATAAATAGGTGATATTTTTATATAATGTGGGTATCAAGGTTGTGTCTGCATTATTAGAGAGTTTTTTATGTGCAAACAAGGATTCATCTTTCGATGTAGTGCATTGAGGAGAGATTGGTGTTGTAGAGCAGACAATTATGCTTAACCAGAACTGTCATCAGGCATTTGGAGATGCTATTATTTCCATTCATTTCTTCCTGATTGTAGTCTAAATCTTGTTGTAAGTCAGTGAGGCTTCCCTGAGGGTTGTATCCTTCTAGGTCATTATCTTTGAGCAATGAGCTCTAGGCAGTGTTCTTGAATGCATGTGCATTCCCAATTGTAGTATTTTCACATACTACTGTAGAGTATCATCTTATTGTGGGTAGGTTCCCACCATCATTTTTCTCTTAATCGGGTTTTCCACGTCAAAATCTTGGTGTTATGTGTTGTGCTATCAATTTTATTATCTTTTTTATTGATGCAGTTTATCATATCTATTTCTATGATTAAGTTTATAGATCTGGTGAAAATTGATTCATTCCCCCCCCTCTCAGTTTTATCTCATTGTTGTTGCCAATAAATTCTATCAAAGCTAGATCCTCCAGAAGAATCTTAACCACTTGAGGAGATCCACGATGACAACTGGAATTGGAGATGTTATCTTTAAGAAGGAGAGTCTGATATTTGATGGTAGTAACTATGCTATATGGAAGAACTGGATAGAAGTGCACTTGAGATGTCTTGGAGAAGATTATTGGAAGATTACAAAGAATGTCTATTCTACTCCTCTGAATGGACTGGTTACTGTTTATGAGATCAAGGAAGCTAAAAATAACATTAGAGTGAAGGAAGTATTGTTCAGTACCCTGACTGATCTAGAAATGACAAATGTAATTTGACTTCAAACCAGACATGAGATCTAGGAGAAGCTTGAGACCCTGTATGAAGGAGATAAACAAGTCAAAGTTTCTAAGTTGTAGATTTTCAAAGGGAATTATGAGATGCTAAATTTAGGAGAAGATGAGAACAGAAATACCTTTATGGCTAAGGTGAATGACCTTGTCCTATGTATCAAATGTACCAGTGGAACCCTTGAAGAAGATGAAATTGTCGCTAAGATGTTGAGATCATTTCCCCTTTCTTATAAACATAAGGTAGTTGTTATTGATGAGATTAGGAGTGTGACTATAGTGACAAGAGATATGCTGGTTGGAAAGATTGTTGCATTTGTGCTGAGCAAATTTGGTGAATCACATGGAAAGTCTGAAACAAAATTTAGAGCATCTGTATCCAGTAAGTAGAAGTATAAATCTAAAGAATGCATAATATCCATATATGAAAGAGAAAGGAGAGAGGTGGAAGAGAAATAAAGAGAACTTGATGAGATTGAAGCATTGATTGCTCGAAGATTGCCTAAGGGAATCAGTAAGTATGATGAAATATTGCCTTTGAAATGTTTCTCTTGCAATAAGGTAGCACATTTTGCTTCTAGGTGCCTCGAGAGAATGGCTAAATATTACAAGCATGATAAATTTGATAAACATGACAGAAATGATAGATATGAGAAGCATGAGAAGTATGATAAGTCTTACAAGTCTAACCGAAAGTATAGGAATCAAAAGAACTACTATTATGTTGTTGATGAAGGTGCTATAGATGAAGAATTAGAAGGAGATGAAGTTGTATTTGTTGCCATTAAGGAAGATGGACTGCTACCTATTTATCCCACTAGCTGCACTATTGAGGAAAAATATTTAGTTGCTAAAATTGAGGAAAGAGATGAATGGGTAATATGCAGTGGATGTTCACATAATATGACGGGTGATAAAAGAAAATTTATGAGTATGGAAAGGTATGATGGTGGAATAGTGAGATTTGGATATGACAAAGCATGTGTGATCCATGGTATAGGTTTAACATCCTTTGATGGTAAGCATAATACTGATGATGTTTTGTATGTTGAAGGTTTGAAGCATAATCTTTTGAGTGTTAGACAGATGGTTGACAAAGGTTATGATTTACAATTCAATATCTTAAATGCCTCAGGTATAGAGATTGCATCTGGAACTAAGACTAAAGGCAATATTTTTCATTTGAATGCTAGTGAGAAAATTTGTTTGATTGCTTAAATTGATGAAAGTTAATTATGGCATAGAAGAATGTGTCATGTTAACTTTGATTCAATGACTAAGATCAGTTCTATTCAAGCTATTGGAGATCTACCTAAAATTGTTAATCCGACTAATTTGGTATGTAAAGAATCTCAATTGGGTAAGCAAACAAGAATTTCCTTCAAGAGAAAATAGCTACATCTGATGGATTGCTACATCTTGTGCATACTGACCTGTGTGGACCTAAAAAATTTAGAAGTGTGCAAGGAGATAGATATTTTATGTTGTTAATTGATGATTATTCCAGGATGATGTGGGTTGTCTTTTTCAAGGAAAAATCCAAAGCATTAGACAAATTCAAGATATTCAAAACAAAGGTTGAGACCAAGTCAAGATTGAAGGTGAAATGTCTGAGATCTGACAGAGGTCAATAATTTTGTTCCGGTGAGTTTGATTCATTATGTGAGAAGCATGGGATTAGAAGGTAATTATCTACTCTGAGAACCCCTCAGCGGAATGGATTTGTTGAAAGAAAGAGCAAGACTATTTTGGATGCTGCAAGGACTATGTTAATTGAAGGGAATATTCTAAAATCTATTGGAGAGAAGTGTTAGGTCCCAGAGACAATTGAGAGGGGGGGTGTATCAGTGGTCCAATAAATTCAACCAAAATTAACTTAACCGAAACTTAATGCTTAATGCCGATAAACCAAACTTTATGTCGGTAGACAGTTTTATTAGTTAATTGCAGTACCCGTAAAGATTAATGCATGAAATAGAAAGACAATAACATCCACAACACATAACATAAATATTTGTACGTGGAAAGCCTGTAAGGGGAAAAACCACTATGGGAAGCCTTACCCACAATCAAATGATACTACTACAGATAGTATGTGTGTACAATATGGAGTCTGCACATGTAGAAAGGCCAGCTGCCTAGAGCTCACTGCTCAATCACAAAATAGGAGTCACACTGACTACAATTGGATGGTTAAATCCAATGATAATGTACTTCTTAAAATAGCATCTTCATATGCTGGATTCAGTACTAGTTAAGTTCTGATATTCCTTCTTCAAATACCTTCCTTCAACCTTCAAATGATGTCTACATGTATAGCTCTGCTTATTTTCACATATACCTTATTACAATCCTTTTTTCAATCGCATATCAATCTCACAAATGAGATCTTACATTTATAAGATAACCTAAGACCAATTGAATAAGTCGGCTCACTAAAAGATATTACAATAAAATCAATTACAAATAAATCAATAAGCAATGCATCGTGTCGGCTCAATGCATTTACAATAAAAATATATCATCTCCATAACATGTCATGCTGATCTAGAATAGATATGCTTGCCGATGCATAACCTGGACCTATTTGTCGGTAACAACAAATATGCAAAACCGAATAGTCCAATAACCAAATCACCAAAACCAAGTGATCAAATAATATCTTTGACATAGCCTAGTAGTCTCCAAGTCATTTGAAGTGCCGATGAACCAAATACCGGTGACTGTGCATAAGTCACTTAACTTGCCGGTGAACATAACCAAAGATCTCCAAGTGCTGATAGGGTTGACAAGTGTTGACAACTATTGACATCAATGACAAAACCATATCAACATATCCAAAATACCAACAATCTCCCCCTTTGGCATTGATGGCAACACAACATGGAAAAACCATCAAAGTGCCAAAATAGAAATGCCAAAAACTGAAAAACCAACAATCTCCCAAAGAGATCATTAACCAGAAATAAAAATACATAATTTCTCTCCCCTAGGAATAATTTCTCCCAAAAGATATCTCTCCCTAAAATGTTTTTCTATAATATCTCTCCCCCTTTGACATCAAATGTCAAAGCAATACAAAAAACGAGATTCAAATTCAAAATACCAACTCATTACAACATACCAACTACTCCCCCTGAGAAGTAGCTCTCCTCATCAAAGCTGAAATAAAATATTTCTTTGTTAATTCTGTCGGTTGATGACAAACATCAACTGTCTAAGTCTCTACAGATGGGGGTAGAACTCCAAGCTACTCTTTGAGATATTAAAAAGTCTCCTTAGGCAAAGGCTTAGTGAAAATATCTACAATCTGCTCTTTAGTATTCACATAAACCAATTTGACTTCTTTTGCTTCAACATACTCTTTTAGAAAATTGAATTTGATAGAAACATGTTTAGTCTTTGAATGAAATACCAAGTTCTTTGATATATCAATTGCTGCCATATTATCACAGTAAATAGTTATAGGTTCCTTGTATTTTACCTTTATGTCCTTCAACATTTGTTTGATCCATAATACCTGTGTACAATTTGTTGCTACTGCAACATATTCTGATTCTACTGTTGATAGTGATGTACAACTCTGTTTCTTGCTCAACCATGAAATTAGTATGCTACCAAGAAAAAATGCTCCACCGGTGGTGCTTTTTCTGCCATCTACATCTCCTGCCCAATTAGCATCTATGTATGCACATAAATCAAAATTTTCATCTCTAGGATACCATAAGCCAAGATTTGTAGTGCCTTGTAGGTACCGAAAAATCCTTTTCACTGTTGATTCATGATTTTCTTTAGGATTACTCTAAAATCTTGAAACAATACATATTGCATTCATAATATCAGGTCTTGTTTGTGTCAAATAGAGTAAACCTCCTATCATAGACTTGTATCTAGTCGGATTAAAAGGTTTTGATTCATCTTCAAAGATAGTTTATCAGTTGTAGTCATAGGTGTGCTTACTGGTTTAGAGTTTTCCATACCAAATTTCTTTTGTAATTCCTTCAAGTACTTAGATTGACATAGGAATATACCTTTATCAGTCTCTGAAATCTGCAATCCTAAAAAAGAATTTTATCTCTCCAATCATATACATTTCAAATTCTTGCTGCATTTTGTTAGAAAAGTCTTTAAACAATCCATCTTCTTCTCCAAAGATTATATCATCAACAAAAACTTCAATAACCAAGATGTCATCATTAGTCACTTTGCAATATAGATTGCTGTCAACATTACATCTAGTGTATCCAAGCTTCAAAAGATATTTGTCCAATCTAGCATACCCAACTCTAGGAGCTTGTTTTAGTTCATACAAAGATTTCCTTAACTTGCAAACCATATCTTTGTTATGTGTCAAAGAAAATCCATCAAGTTGTTCAATATAAACTTCTTCTCCAAGATCTTCATTCAGAAATACACATTTAACATCCATTTGATATACTTTATAGTTCTTGTGTGCTGCAAAAGCCAATAAAATTCTGACTGCCTCAATTCTAGCTACTGGTGCAAAGGTTTCATTGTAATCAATTCCTTCTTTCTGTGAATATCCCTTACACACTAATCTTTCTTTGTTTCTGATTACCTTTCTATCTTCATTAAGTTTATTTGTGAAAACCCATTTAGTTCCAATTACATTTTTGTCTTTAGGTCAGGGAACTAATGACCAAGTGTTATTCCTTTCAATTTGTTCCAATTCATCTTCCATAGCTTTAATCCAATATTTATCTTCACATGCCTCATTAATTGATGTAGGTTCAATTTGAGAAATAAGACATACCTCTTCATTTGCCAATCTTCCTCTAGTCATAGCTCCTTGAAATTTGCTTCAAATTATTTGATCTTCAGAGTGGTTCAATCTTACATATTGGGGTGTTTTTACTTGTTGTTGTTCTTTAGTAACTGTTGAATCCTCAGATGATGCCAGTGTAACTGGATCACCATTCTGTACCAGTGTACTCACAGTAGGTTCATTTGTGATTATCTCTATTATCAGTTCAGAGTCCATGTACCTTGAATTTCCTCTAAACTGTTCATCAATCTTCACATTTGCACTCTCAACAATTTTATGTAATCTCTTGTTAAAACATCTATATGCCTTGCTCTTAGATGAATAACCAAGAAATATTCCTTCATCACTTCTAGGATCAAATTTTCCAATATACTCATCTCTTCTGATATAGCATTTACTTCCAAATATTCTAAAATATTTAAGAGTAGGAGTATTTCCAAACCATAGTTCATAAGGGGTCTTACCGGTTTCACCTTTGATGTGAACTCTATTGAATGTATAAGCTGTTGTATTGACCACTTCTCTCTAGTATATATGAGGTAGATTTTCTTCTGATATCATACTTCTAGCTGCATCCAAGATAGTTATGTTTTTCCTTTCAACAACTCCATTCTACTGGGGTGTCCGGGGTGCTGATAACTGTCTTCTAATCCCATTCACTTCACAGAATGTATTAAATTCCTTATATGTGAATTCACCTCCTTGATCTCATCTCAAACATTTGATTTTCTTGTTAGTTTCATTCTCTACCATCAGTTTGAATAGTTTGAATTTCCCAAATGCTTTAGATTTCTCCCTGAGAAAAGTAACCCAACACATTCTAGAATAGTCATCAATGATTAGCATAAAATACCTATCTCCTTGTATACTTCTAGTTCTTGCTGGACCACATAAATCAGTATGAATTAAATCAAGAACATTGTTAGACTTCTTTGAAATACTCTTTAAATTTGTTCTAACTTGCTTCCCAAATTGACATTCCTTACATACCAGATTGTGAGGTTTAACAATCTTAGGTAAATCTCTTACTGCCTTAGTTGTGCTAATTTTCACAATGCAATCAAAATTTACATGAAAAAGTCTCTTATGCCATAGCAAACTTTCATCAATATGAGCAATCAAACATGCTTTCTCATTATTGTTCAAATGAAAGATATTACCTCTAGTCTGATTACCGGTTGCAATTTGTAAACCAGTTCTGTTTAAGATTTTGCATTTACCATTCTTGAATTGTAACTAAAATCCTTTCTCAACTAATTGACCAACACTCAAAAGATTATGCTTCAAACCTTCTACATAGTAAACATTATCAATATTGTGCTTACCATCAAAGATATAGTTTCTTTTCCTTTGATCATACAAGCTTTATCATCTCCAAATCTCACTAGACCTCTATTGTAATCCTGAAAGGTTAAGAATTTACTCTTATCACCAGTCATGTGATGTGAACATCTTGAATCAATAATCCATTCATCCTTATCTTCAACTTTAGTTGCCAGGGCCTTCTCTACCGCTTGAACAGTAGGTGTCAGTTGATCTTCTATTATAGCAACAAAAGCCCATACATTGTCTGTCGGTTCCTCATCAAAGTCATCAGTAACTCCTTCATCAACATAATAACAAGATTTATCTCTATTCTTCTTAAACTTGTATCTTTGATAATCAAGGTTAGGCTTATATGTTCTTTTAGCTTCTTCTCTTAGTCTTGCATGTCTATCAGGACATATAGAAGCCATATGACCAATCTTATTACAATTAAAACATTTAAAGAGTGCTTTACCTTCATACTTACTTCCAACTGGACCTTTAGGCATTTTCCTTGCAAATAGTGCTTCAAGCTCTTCCAGTTCTTCATTCTCCTTCCTGATTTCTTGAAGTTCTCTTGCATAAAAGGCTTTCCAATCAGATTTCTCAGATGATGATGATGCTTTGAAAGCTAGATTTGTCTTAATAGTAGGAACAGGACCAAATTCCTCAAGTTCAAAAGCTGAAAGTTTTCCAACCAAGGTGTCTCTAGATACTAATGCATTAGGCATTGTTCTCAATTCATTTATAGTAGTAACTTTCATTTTATATGCTGGTGGAAATTCTCTTAAAACTTTAGAAATAATCTCATCTTCACTTAAGGTTCCTCCACAACATTGTATACCTGAAACAATTTCATTTACTCTTTCCATAAAAACAGAAATTCTTTCATCTTCTTCCATTTTTTAGATTTTCATACCTGACTCGGAAGCATTCAATTTTTGCAATTTTGACTGTGGAATCTCCTTCATTCAATGTTTCCAATATGTCCCAAATAGATTTAACAGTAGATCTATCTGATAATCCCATGACTTGCTAATCTGATAATACGCTCAAAAGTGATTCTCTTGCTTTGCAATCATTTTTCTCATCTTTAGCCAAGTTAGGTGGATTAGGTTGACCTTGAGTAGGAGTAGTATAACCATTCTTTGTAACAGCCCATATGTCCTTTCCAATGCAATTCAAATGTGTCTCCATCCTGATCTTCAATATACCATAGTTTGTTCCATCAAGTTTCAAACTGTCCTTCCTGAAATAGTTAGAAGACATTGGATCTCCTCAAGTTGTTAAACTTTTGCAAAAAGAGGACTAAGCTCTGATACCAATTATTATGTCCCAGAGACAAATGAGAGGGGGTGGTGAATTAGCTATCCAATAAATTCAACCAAAACTTAATGCTTAATGCCGGTAAACCAAACTTTATGCCGGTAGACAGTTTTATTAGTTAATTGCAATACCGGTAAAGATTAATGCATGAAACAAAAAGACAATATCATCCACAACACATAACACAAATATTTGTATGTGGAAACCCCTTAAGGGGAAAAACCATGGTGGGAAGCCTTACCCACAATCAAATGATACTACTGTAGATAGTATGTGTGTACAATATGGAGTCTGCACATGCAGAAAGGCCAGCTGCCTAGAGCTCACTGCTCAATCACAAAATGGGAGTCACACTGACTACAATTGGATGGTTAAATCCAATGATAAATTACTGCTTAAAATAGCATCTTCATATGCTAGATTCAGTACCGGTTAAGTTATGATATGCCTTCTTCAAATACCTTCCTTCAACCTTCAAATGATGTCTGCATGTATAGCTCTGCTTATTTTTGCATATACCTTATTACAATCCTTTTTTCAATCACATATCAATCTCACAAATGAGATCTTACATTTATACCATAACCTGAGACCAATTGAATAGGTCGGCTCACTAAAAGATATTACAATAAAATCAATTACAAATAAATCAATAAGTGATGCATCATGTTGGCTCAATGCATTTACAATAATAATAAATCATCTCTATAACATGTCGTGTTGATCTGGAATAGATATGCTTGTCGGTGCATAGCCTAGACCTATTTGCTGGTAACAGCAAATATGCAAACCTAAATAGTCCAATAACCAAATCGCCAAAACCAAGTGATCAAATAATGTCTTCGACATAACCAAGTAGTCTCCAAGTCATTCCAAGTACCGGTGAACAATATAACCTACTGGTGAACCAAATACCGGTGACTGTGCATAAGTCACTTGACTTGCTGGTGAACATAACCAAAGATCTCCAAGTGCTGATAGGGTTGACAAGTGTTGACATCAATGACAAAACCATATCAACATATCCAAAATACCAACAAGAAGTTATTAGCATTGTTGTTTACACATTCAACTGAGTTCATATCAAAGCTGATACTGGTAAGAAACCTTATGAGTTACGGTTTGGTCATGTTCCTACTATGAGATATTTTAGAGTATTTGGTAGAAAATGCTATATCAAGAGAGATGATGACATAGAAAGTTTATTGCAAGAAGTGATGAAGGAATTTTCTTGGTATATTCAACAAAGAGAAAAGCCTACTGGTGCTACAATAAGAGACAAAGAAAGATAGTGGAAAGTGAAAATGGAAGGTGGATGAGAACCTTGGGAAAGAGATCAGAGCTAGTGGATATGATGATGGTCAGCATGTTGTTCTAAATCCTATTTAGATTGAGGAATCAAAGCATAATTATCTGGTAGAAACTATTAATCCGGATGTTGCTGCTACCGATGGAGAGGTGCAAAAACTTGAAAATCAGAACAATCAGAAAACTCTAAGGTATGTAAGACTAAATCATTTAGAAAATCAGATTATTGGAGATAAAAAATAAAGGTGTGGTGACTAGAAGAAGGCTAGTTGCTGAAGAGGTATGTTTGAAAATTTGAACCTAAAGATGTTGCTGAAGCTTGCAAAGATGAAAATTGGATGAGAGATATGAAAGAAGAATTAGATTAGATTGAGAAGAGTAACACATGGGAGCTTGTGCCTAGACCTAAAGATAAGAATGTGATTGGTACTAAATGGATATTCAAGAATAAATTGAATGAAGTCGGTGAAGTTGTCAGGAATAAAGCAAGACTGGTATGCAAAGGTTATTCACAGAAAGAAGGAATTGATTATGAGGAGACTTTTTCTCCAGTGGCCAGACTTGAATATATTAGATTGTTTCTTGCATATGTTGCTTATAAATATTTCAAGGTATATCAGATGGATGTCAATCTACCTTTCTGAATGGTGATCTTGAGGAAGAAGTCTAAATTGAGCAACCTGATCGATTTTCATTATCAAATTATGGAGACAGGGTATGTAAATTTAAGTACTTGTTGAAATTGGGATTTAATAAAGGAATTGTTGATAGTAATTTATACTTTAAGATTGAAAATGATAAAATCTTAATTATTGAAGTCTTTGTTGATGATATTATTTTTGGAGGTGATGATGACTTGAGCATGAAGTTTGTCAGTGATATGCAAAAGGAATTTGAGATGTCTATGATAGGTGAGATGACATTTTTCTTAGGATTGCAGATTTCACATACTGGAAAAGGTATCTTTATATCTTAAACTAAATATGTGAAGGAATTGTTAAAGAAGTTTGGGTTAGATGAATCCAAACTGGTTGGAACTCCTATGGTGACTGGCTGCAAATTATCTAAGAATGATGATTCTCCAAAAGGTAATTAGAGTTTGTACAGGTCTATGGTTGGTGGACTTCTATATCCTACTCAAACTAGGTTGAATATTATGCATGATGTGTGCATGGCTACTAGATATCAAGCTGATCTGAAAGAGATTCATGTCACTATTGTTAAAAGAATATTCAGATACTTAAAGGGAATTGTGGATTATAGTTTGTGGTATCCAAGGAATGATGATCTCATATTATGTGCTTACACTAATGTTGATTGGGTTGGTGATGTTAATGACCAAAAGAATACATCTGATGGTGCTTTCTTTCTGGGTAAGAAATTGGTTTCATGGGCTAGTAAGAAACAAGATTCAATGTCCTTATCTACTGTTGAAGCTAAGTATATTGTTGCTACTAGTAGGTGCACTCAGGTGGTTTGGATGAAGCAAATGTTGAAGGATATAAGAGTTATCTATGATGAGCCTACTATCATATACTATGATAATTCTAGTGCTATCAACATGTCAAAGAATCTGGTGCAACATTCAAAGACTAAACATGTGTCAATCAAATATCATTACTTGAAGGAGAAAGTCAGTGAAGAGGAAGTAAAGTTGGAGTATGTGTCTACAAAGGAACAAATTGCTGATATTTTCACTGTCTTTTCCTATAGATACATTTGTCTATCTAAGAGAAAAGTTAGGGGTATCCACCCCTCCTAATAAGAACTAGATGCATTGAGTTACATCAATCTGGTGGACTTCACAATCTTATGTCTTTATCTAAATTGATGAGTTGGTACTACTCCTCTAGTGGAGTAGTCTAGTTATGTGTTTAGGGAGGAGAGATTCATGATTTGTTTATCTATGAAGGAGAGTTTGATTTTCTATTTTCAATATCTTTAGAATTGTTGTCAAAGGGGGAGAGATGCATGTGAAAAACTATTTTAACCACTTGATTTTAGGGGGAGTTTGTTGGAGATGTTTCTTTCTTTGTATTGATTGTATTTAACATTCATATGTTTCCATCAGTGCCAAAGGGGGAGATTGTTGGACATTGGGGATATTGTTGCACATTCCTATTGCTAGGATATGTTGTTGTCATTGATTTCAACATATTCCTTCTTCAGTGATTGCAGATTGGTTTATTATGATTATGGTTTGGTTTATGGAGTATCTTTAGTATCATTATATTCTTCTATACTGGTGTTGTTGATCTGAGAATCTTAATTGATCATATCAGATGTTCTGGTTTTGCAGTTTGTTTATCTGATCAGTGCTTTGTAGAGTTCAATATTTCCTTTGGTATATTCTGGTGTGATCAAATCTTGATCTGATATTTGGGGATATTGTTTGAGATAGTCTTGTGTATCTTCATTTTAGATGGTTCATGATTTGGTGCTCTGCAAGTTATCTTTCTTCATGACAGTTGTTTCTATTTGAGTGTTCTTGTGTTTAAGATGTTGACAGATGATGATTTGATATGTGGTGTTGGTGTAGTTGTTACTGATGATTCTAACATTATAGTTGTTGTTTCCTAATCGTGAGATATTTTTTTTGATGATCCGCATTGATCGTTGTACAAGTTTTTAGTGATTTTGTTGAATCGGTGATGTTCTTCATGTTATGCGGTTTTTCTAGTGGTGTAGCGTGTTGTTGTTGATCTTGGTGTGATTTCCGGTGGTGTTGCGTGTTTGAGAATTTGATTTAGGTCCATGTTATATCATGTAAATAATTATATTGGTCTAGTGGTTGATCTTTGTATCATGTGATGTAATTTTGTAACTGTGAGTTGAGGGTTTAGTTGACCTTGTTTTCAAGGTTGATGAATTGTATAGATAGGTGATATTGTCATATAATTTGGGTATCAAGGTTGTGTCTACATTATCAAAGATTGGTGTATGTGTGATCAAGGATTCATCTTTCGGTGTAGTGCATTAAGGAGAGATTGGTGTTGGAGAGAAGACAATTGTTCTTAATCAGAACTGTCATAGGCATTTGGAGATTCTATTATTGTAGTTCATTTCTTCCAGATTGTAGTCTGAATCTTGTTGTAAGTCAGTGAGACTTCCCTGAGGGTTGTAGACTTTTTGGTCATTATCTTTGAGCAGTGTGCCTAAATACAAATGAATTCCCCATTGTAATATTTTCACATACTTGTAATGGTGGGAAAATTATGAGTGATGGATCAAGAGGAAAACTAACCCTTTCCCTCAAAGAGAGATGAGAGTTTCACTATTGATTATCCTTCAAGAACTTTTCACCATTCTATTAGGAATATAAGGGATAATTCACTAGATTCAATCTCCACACAAAGATGATAGATTGAATTATGAATGAATTAAGAATGTTAGGATGATCCCTTCTTCCTTTGTTTGATTTGGACAAGAATTGATTAGATTATTTAGTGCAAAAGTGACAAAGAATTGATTATAACTTGAGATTGGAATATGGGATAAAGTTGTGCACATGGATTTGGCAGTTAAATGTCAAGAGGAAGTCACCCTTCAAATTTGACAAAAAGTTGTCCAGACCGTGGCAGGAATGTACATGGTCCTCCGAAAAATCTGAGACATGAAAAGGGTTTTTTTGCCTTTGCAAATGAAGCTCGAATCTAAAAGTACAATTGCGTACCTTCAACCTACACATAGAAAAAAGAGGAAAAGGGGTTGGGATTGGGGGTTTTCCTTTAGGTCAAACCCTAGTTTTGGAATTAACCAAGTAATGAAAGAAAATACTTTCAAGTAGATGTAAATGAAAGACAAAATTGTAAGTAGCCTCAAGGGAGGTTGTAGTAACAATGTTGATAGAAATACTTGTGTGGAATTGTATGTTGGAATCAATATCCTCTTCAATGGTTGGATCCTTGACTTGAATGCAACACCTAGCCTTGAAGGGAGACTTGAGAATGCTCAATGCTGGAAAAGAATGCTTGAATGCTCTTGAATGCTTGATCGCTTGTGAATTTCCCACTCATCCAACTTATCGAATTTCCACTTATTCAAATGAGAGGACAAATGCCCCTTAAATACATGTTGGTGGATTTGAATTTCATCATGAGCCAATATCGGAGAGGTTTCTCGCCCGAGGCACAACCCACAAGACATGTTCTAGGAAGGGTCCTGCCCTAAAATAGGGCAGGGAGAGGGGTGCCATGCCCTTCTCCTAGGAGGAAAAGGGCACCACACCCCTTTCCAAGTGGGGACAGTGGCACCACACCCCTATCCTACCCCTTTCTCCAGGGAAGAATGCAAATGGGGTGATGCAGAGGCTAAGGAAGAAGTTGTTTTAGCAAGCCGAGCACTCTCTAGTCTCTGATCAGGCTAGAAGATTTGATTTCACATGTGTGAGGACCATAAGGCAGTCATAAATTGCTAGGATCGCAATTTTATGACACTAAATTTAGCCCCCACTTTAGCAGGAGTATAAGCGTATGCCAATACTGTCGGTAAAGTACAAGGAAACAAGATTGAAAGACTTTCACCACGTCAAGGAGGCAAGATGCACCAAGCCCCTAGTGGACTTAGGATCTTATGACTTCAATTGAAAAAGTAAAAGGGAAGATTGAGAAGGGGATAACCATGACTTCAAGTAGAAAATTTCCCTTCACTATGAGTCATGAAATCAAGCATAAAAAGATTACAAAGAAAAGCAAAGTTCACTAAGTAATTCTAAGTATCACAAGAAGGAAAGTATGAGCAGAGTGCATGCCCCCATGTTAAAGCAATTTCACACGCCTTATCAGGACTGATTGCTTTAAGGTAGGATACACCCAAGAGAGAGAAGGAAGGAGCATGTTATCATAAGGATTTAGCCCCCAATCAAAAAATAAATCCAAGGATAATGAACACAAAACACGAGGTAGTGTCACTTTCCTCGGGGTCAGTATGTTGTATGATAACTCATGTATATCATGTATATATATGCATATAATAATCTTAATTCCCCAAAGGACACTACCTTAGAAGAAAGGGAAGAGAGGATGTCTTTTGAGTCAACATGAAACATACCAAGAAAATATCTCAATGCTTTGCATCATCCCCAAGTAGAAATTAAGGGAACAAAATAGAAGAACAGGGATACATATAGAAGAATGGTCACAAAAGAGAAAGAAAATAGAGAGAAAGATCTGCAGTGCTAATATTGCTAATCTAGCACGACATTCGCCTCCCAATCTTGTTGATCACTATTTCGGGAAAGCGAGCAACATGCCAGAGGAGTGATATCGAGCATAGAAAATGGAGCTATCACAAGATCCAAACAAGAACTATGCTCATGTTGTAAGTCACTTTGTTCGATTATAGGAGCTATATTAAAGTTTGTGACAACTCATCCGATAAATGTTTGTCCACATCAACATACTCATACTCACTATCAGAAGCATTAGGAGTTGTATTGCCATTATGAATAACATTTTCACCCATTTCTTCATCAAAGTTTAAAGAAAGAGGAGCAAGAACATGAATAGGAGTGAAACCATCACATGTTTTATGAAACTTATGATTTGGAGATGTAGGTTGAACATCTTGCTTAGAAGAAAAGGGAATCATGTCAATTGTCAGAGTTTGAGGAGATTGAGTATTTTGAGGGATAGCTTCATGAACTCGAACATGACAAATTTGTCGGTGTTCTCTCGCACAATGATTCCATTGAGTCTTAGTGGAAGGCTGAGAAGGAGGAGGAACATTTGAAAAAGTAGGAATATTTCTCTCCTTGATAGTGGAAGGTTTAGGTTGAGGTCTTTTTGGTTGAACAATAGGAGAGGCAAGTCTCTTCTCTCGATAAGAGGAAGGAGGTGGAACTCCGCCATAGAAAGGAGGAATATTAGGTGTATGGAGGAGACCAAGTCCATCATGGGGAGGAGGGATAGGTCTAACCTTAGGAAGATTATTGGTGTTCTCCTTAAGAGAAGGTAAAGTCATATCCATAGGAGTAGATGGACAATTTTCCTTAGGAGGAAGATTAGTTCAATCTGAGAGGGGAAGAACCTCATCTTGAAGAATAATAGGAATGTCAAGTGTTGGTGATCTAGGTTGACTTAAGGATAAGATCATATCATTCTTCCATTTTTTATAAGATTTAAAAAACCATCGCTTCTTGATGGAAGAGATTGAAATTGTTGAGGGAAAAAGAGATCAATAGGAACACCGGGGCTTCTTTCAGATGGATGAAATAAGCTATGGTTCATAATTATGATTTCTCCATTGTAAGGAAATTTAAGACACTTGTGGATTGGAGAAGAAATAGCCTTCATGGAAGATAGCCAAGGATATCCCAACTTCACATAGAATTGTTCCGAAGAGGGTATGATAACAAAATCAACATCCATGGATTTAGTATGAACTTTAACAGGAAGGGTGATAGAGCCAATGGTAGGACAAGAGAAACCATCAAATAACTTCACAAATACATTAGAAGGATCATATAATGGTTTATTCAATTGTAAAGTGAAAAGATACTCTTTAGTTATGACATTAACCATGCAAGAGGGATCAATCAGGGCACCATGGCAAGGGATATCCTTAACCTTTGCAACTATGTATAAAGGGCCATCAGGTGCTCTAATGGTCTCACTAGGGTCAAATGTAATACACGGATCCTTAGGTGTATCTTGTGTTTCTACCTTACTAACCAAGTTTGGAGCCATACAGATGAATGCTTTAGAAGTGAGAGAATTAGGCACAATCTCAATAACGTTAGAGGTATGAGATGGCAAGGGATCAATGAAAATCTTAAGATTTTGATTAGGAGGAGAAATTGATTTATTCCCTTTATCATTAACACCTACCATAGATATAGTATTATTATCAATCAAATCTTGAATCTTATTTTTCAATACAAAACATTTCTCAGTATCATGACCAGGTTGACAATGAAATTGGCAAAAGGAATTGTTATCAAAATAAGGAGATGCAAGTTTGGAAGGATCGACTTATTTTTTAGGAGGAAGTTTGATTAAATTTCTATGCAATAACTGAGACATAATACTATGCAAAGATTCATTAAAAGGAGTAAACTGTCTTTGTCTTTGGAAAAATTTAGAAACAGGAGGCACACCTTTTGTAGAATTCATATGGTTTTTGTTGATTGGATCATTGAAATTGATGACACTTTTTGTTGGTTTGAACTTCGCAAATGGTTGTTGAACACTCTTCCCCTTATCACTCAGAGCCATAGGAGTGGATTGCTCCATTTGACTTACAACCAATCGATAATTGTGGAGTATTATGCACAACTGCGGAAAGGAAGTAAACTCGGACAAAATAATCTTTTCCCTGATATCTTTTGTAAATAAGAAATAAATAAAAAATTGAATATCATTATCAGGCACATCAAAAGAAATTTGAGCACACAAATGCTTAGATCTACCAATGAAATCAGTCACTTTCTCTTTAACACCTTGTTTACAATGCATTAAATCAGGCAAAGTGATTTTAGGACCAATGTTGTTTTGAAATTGTTGAAAGGAAGTGATAGAATAGGAAGGAAGAGAGCAATACCATTCTAAAGTCTTATCTCTTAGTGTTCTTGTAAACAAATTTGCAAGTAATCTTGAATCATAAGAAAAATCAATATACAAGGTTTGAAATGTTCTGACATGCGTAAGAGGATCACATTTTCTATTATAGAGTTCCAATTGAGGGATCTCAACATGTTTAGGTGGCATGGCTTTAACGATATCAAGAGAAAGTGGGCTCGCAACATCAAAGGTGGGCACACTATACTTGGAGTGACATAGAAGCAATTTGTTGTTGTAAAGAAGACACAGTTTGAGCAAGATTTAAATTGTCATTTCGGTAGAAGAATTCATGTTAGACATAGGTGATTGAGAAGGTGGTGTAATATTGTTGAAAGAAGGCTTGGACTGAGAATAAGGTGGTGGGACACTATGATAAGTAGGCATTGGTGATGATAGGCTAGGAAAAGGGACACTTAAAGGAGGAATAAATTTGTTGAAGGAATTACCCCCTTGTGTCACACTGATTGGTTGAGGAATAGTAGGAATAATCATGGAAGACATAGGTATTTATGGAGGCTTAAATGAAGAAGAGGGATTGCCCCCATGACCTATGGTTGTAGGAATGACAGTTTGAGTTGAAGTAGTCATGATGTTAGATGTGAAATTATGAATACTAGTCATACGATGGGTCAAAGGAATAGAGGAATTGACTTGTGCTGAAGGTTGTGAGTAACCTAAGGTTTCAACACAACTCTTGATAGGCATGACATTAGAATCAACAGTATGTGCAATGCCATGCAATATATCAATTCCATTATTATCACTTTGAAGCATGCGCTTAAGACCTTCAATTAATGGAAGACCTTCACTATTAGGGTATTCTTGGGACATCCATTGTTGAAAGCTATCAAATTGATTGTCCAATGTAGATAGTTGATCTAAAGAAACCCTAGTTAAAGCTTCTTCTTCATCATGGGATCCATCAATGGGGTGAATAGGCACATGATTAGGATGAGAAGAATTAGCATGATCCCCATTAAAGAAGTCACCCAAATTAGGCTCCATGTCCTCAGTAATTAAACCTTGGGAAGCCTTAATTCTAATGCTTAATCTACGGGGATAGGATAGGTAGGACTAATAGTGGTAAAACTCATGCACTAGAGAGAAAATTTGAATTTTGAATTGTAGGACAAAACTTACAAAATTGAGTAATGCAAAATTTAAGAAAATAATGATTACACAATTTGAACTTTGTTGGAGAAAGGGAATGATAAAATTTCCAAAAAAATGAGAGGAAATCAGAATTTGAAAATTAGGGCCAAGGGAATACCACTTAATTTTAAAATCAAAATTTTTAAAATCAGGGCAGACTATAATTAACCTCTTAATTTTAAAACTTTTCTTGAAAGTTGAAATGTTGAATTTTGAAGGTATTTCTGATTCTAGAGGGATAAAAAATCGATAAAATCAACCAATCTTCCAGATTTAGGCTAGTAAATACAATCATAATAGTCTCCCAAAATTTCGGGAAAAAAGCTGAGGATTGTGGCGGGAACGCACATGGTTCGACCAACACTTTTTGAAATTTCCAGGGATGGATATTATGATGATTTTAAAGCCAACCCCAAAACATTGGCAAATTTTATGATCACTAGATGGGCAAAATGAAGACAAAAATGTGAAAATAGGACCCTATTAGGATTTTGAAGAAAAAGAGGAATTGAATTGTAATTTTGAAAAGGGTCAAACCTAATGGAAAGGGACGCCTTGGAAAATGTTCAGAAATCTGAATGTAACCGAAATTGATTTTAAATTTACACAAAATGCAATTAATTTTAAAAATTACAGTTTGATGACCCAACCACTTAATTTTGAAATTTGAATTTTGGGAAAAAGGGGGAAATTAAAAATTTGAATTGTAGGATTGAAGACAAATCTGAGAACAATCAGAAATCTGAAAATTAAATTGAAATCCAATTTTTTGTACAAGCTCAAGATGATTTTTGAAAATTAGGGTTTTAACAAGTAACCTCTTAATTTTATAAAGTTTAATTGCAAATTGAACAAGACAATGAGGAAATTGAATGTGATAAACAAAGCAATTTTCAGATCTAAGATAACCACAAGAAATTTTTACAAATCACAAGTTCAATTTTAATTTTTAAAACTAGGATTTTTCATGAATCAACCACTAAGTTTGCAGAAATTTGAAACTTGTCAATGTTGTTCAAAGGAAAGCATGCAAGATGTCGGGTTCACCAAAATGTAATGGTGGGAAAATGATGAGTGATAGATCAAGAGGAAAACTAACCCTTTCCCTCAAAGAGAGATGAGAGTTTCACTATTGTTTATCCTTCAAGCACTTTTCACCATTACATTAGGAAGATAAGGGATAATTCACTAGATTCAATCTTCACACGAAGATGATAGATTGATTTCTGAATGAATTAAGAATGTTAGGATGATCTCTTCTTCCAAAGTTTGATTTGGGAAGGAATTAATTAGATTACATAGTGTAAAAGTGACAAAGAATCGATTATAACTTGACATCAAAGTATGGGATGAAGTTGTGTACCTAGATTTGGCAGTAAAATGTTAAGATGAAGTCGCCCTGCAAATTTGACGAAAAGTTGCCCAGACCATGCTGGAAATATACATGGTCCTTCAAAAAATCTGCAAAATGAAGAGGGTTTTTTCGCCTCTACAAATGAAGCCCGAATCTGAAAGTACAACTCTGCAACTTCACCCTACACACGGAAAAGAGAGGAAAAGGGGTTGGGATTGGGGGTTTGCCTTTAGGTCAAACCCCAGTTTTGGAATAAACCAAGTAATGAAAGAAAGTACTTGCAAGTAGATGTAAATGAAAGACTAAATTGTAAGTCACCTCAAGGGAGGTTGTAGTAGCAATGTTGATAGAAATGCTTGTGTGGAATTGTATGTTGGAATCAATCTCCTCTTCAATGGTTGGATCCTTGACTTGAATGCAACACCCAGCCTTGAAGGGAGAATTGAGAACGCACAATACTGGAAAAGAATGCTTGATCGCTTGTGAATTTCCCACTCATCCAACTTATCGGATTTCCACTTATGAAAATGAGATGATGAATGCCCCTTAAATACATGTTGGTGGATTTGAATTTTATCATGGGCCGACATTGGGGAGGTTTCCCGCCCGAGGCACAACCCACAAGACATTCTCTAGGAAGGGTCTTGCCCTAAAATAGGGTAGGGACAGGGGTGCCATTCCCCTATCCTTGGAGAACAAGGGAGCCATGCCCCTGTCCAAGGGGGCAGAGTGGCGCCATGCCCTTGTCCTACCCCTTTCTCTAGGGAAGAATGCAGATAGGGTGATGCAAAGGCCAAGGAAGAAGTTGTTTTCACAAACCGAGCACTCTCTGGTCTTCGATCAAGCTAGAAGATTTGAGTTCACATGTGTGAGGACCCTAATACAATCGTAAATTGCTAGGGTCTCAATTTTATGACACTACAATACTACTGCAGAGTATCATCTTATTGTGGGTAGGTTCCCACCATGGTTTTTTCCTTAACTGAGTTTTCCATGTCAAAATCTTGGTGTTGTGTGTTGTGTTATCAATTTGCTTATCTTTGTTATTGTTGCAGTTTATCATATCTATTTCTATGATTTTTATAGATCTGGTGAAAACTGATGATTTACCCCCCCCCCCCCCTCTCAGTTTTCTCTCATTGTTGTTGCCAACACCCTCTTCTATATATATGAGGGTTTTTCTTGTAAGAAGGATCTTTTTTCCATCATTGTTTATGCAACAAAAATATACCAAAGTAAAGACCAAATTGAGAGCTGGTGTTCATTTTATAAATTTCAAAATTTAATCAAAGAGAAGACAAGTTTTTCTTTCAAAATTTATGTTGAGATCAATCTTGTTTGTGGTATAAATGTTCTTATGTCTTTTATGTCATATTTTCTTGAAATATTAAAATTGAGTATAGTTGTTGATGCAAAATATTGAAACGTTGTTTGATTTTGTATAAGTAATCTTTGTGTTACTCAGAAAATTCAAGGATTGGAAATAGGTTGAGATGGTTGTTTAAAGTCATTGAGATTTTATAGGTTATATCTAAATTTTACAATGAGAGGGAAAGAAGTAAAGCCTTTGTGCTATTTTTATTATCTTGTTAGAGTAGAAAATCTTGCAATATATCTATCAGTCTTTGAGCTAGTACTATATTGATATTTGGGTTATAGTGCTTAATAGGACTTAGGTATTCAAAAGAATTTTTAAGTTCTTAGTGTACACAAGCCCCGTCCCTAGGTCATTTTCAGAAAAAGGGAAGTAACGGAAGACTTTGTTCTTTCACAGACACTTTACTTCCTAATTATCTTAGTTTTTAATATTACTACAAATTTTGAAGTGTTGTAGTTAAGAAAAAAAAAATTGAAAAGAGAATTAAGTTGTTGTGCCATCCTGGAATAATGTAAAGTTAGCAGGTAGATAGAATAGAAAGTGGTTGCAGTAGAAAGGGTGAGCCTTCCCTTACAATTAGGAGAGATCATATCTTGTCTTGTAAGAGATATTATCTCATGTGCTGTCATGAAGCTCACATTTTTTACGCCCTCATTAGTTCACAAAAAATTCACCCAACAAGTGTGCAGGCAATCAGAGGAACATTGCATTGTGATTTAGGGAAGATTTATTTACCCAATAATATTGCAAATAAATAATCTGATGTTGAATGAGAAATATTGCAATATGGAAGCATATTAGAGATTAAGTGCAATAAGGAGTTAAAAAAAGAGAAAGGAACAAAGAAAAGGCTATGCTTGAAATTCAAAACATCATGAAAGTATCGATGCTAAACAAAAAATCATGCAGAAGAAAATAAAACCCTAATTAGTGTGAAAATGTTAAGAAAATGAAGAAGGTCCTAATTAGGGAAATCTGATGATTTAATAAAATAATTGTAATCTAATATTTAAGGTTTAAATGGAACACAAACAATGTATAAAAGTGAACAAAATCATGATAAAAGAAAATGTGCAAGAAAAATTTAATCACCAATGGACAATCAAAGCACTGCACACGAAAGAATATGTAGCGATGAATGAAGGTCGATGAGTGAAAGGAGGGTGTAATGCCTATATAGAAGGAAGGAGTTGCACATTAATGAAGGAGCTTGTGAAAAAATGAGTAGAAATATCATAGTTCCAACTTACATATGCAAAGCAATTAAATTATTTTTTAGTCATTGAGAAGATGTAATTTGATGATCATGCTACTAACTAGGAAATAAAATGCACAAGGGAAGTAATAAATAAATGAATGACAATTGAAGAGATGGAAGAAAATATTGGACACAAGTGAGTAAGATTTAAAATTAGGGTTTCCCAGAAGTTAGGGCATCACTGATGTCCAAGGCATAGAAATTCATGGTGGAATTATTACAGTTTATAAAAGGATGTATTGCAAAGTTCTTCTTTTTCATTCAAAAATCTTATGTTATGATGCATATAGAGAAATAAGGAAATGGGAATAATAATAAAATGCAACAACACGAGATTTCAATGATGAGAAAAGTGAAGTCACAAATGGGGGTGACAATGGTTCAACAATAAGGCATCAATGGCATAAACAAAGAATAGGTGAAAACCATGTGGTATCCCTGTAAGAAATAAACAAATTTGATGGATACAAAAATAATGATAATAATTGTCATAGTAAAGGGAGTTTAAGCGTTGATTAGGGAAAACCGATTTGGTAAAAGAGAATCTTATATGATGTGCAACAAATAAAATAAATGAAGGCAACAAAGAGTAGATGAAGGGAACAATGCATAAATTTTGAAGAAGAAGATGGCTAGGGTAGTTTGCAACATAACACTAGGGTGTGTAGATGAAGAGAAAATGATCACACTATTGAGAGAGAATCAAAGGAAGATATTATGTTAAGGAAGGTAGTGATTTGTTTAGATAGTGCCTCTATGACTATGGAAATGCATGATCTATAATGAAGGCCACTCTAGGGTTTGGTCAAATGTCATGGGCAACGCATTAAGTGGGTGTCAAAATGTATCTTGCTCGATGGAAATGGCGTAGTGTTACTAAAAGGATCGATCCAATGTATTGACAATCGATCCACAACATAAGGAGAAACACATTAAGTGCGAATAAAAAATGGAGAAGTATAACGACAATAGTGGAAACACTATGTTGAACCAACAATGTAAGTATAGATTAAAATTATTGGCTAATGTAAGCAATAAAAGTCACTTAATGGCCATAAGGATAGTAATCAAAACTCTACTCAAGCAGTATGAAACGATAAGTGATACACACAAAAATGAAACTAGGCTAGGAGCAATTTACAAATGGTTGAAGATGCTTGCAAGGTTTTGGACCTGAAGGGCATCAGTATCACCAAGTTGAAAACATGGGTTCACCCTAATCTCTAAAACTCACAATTCCTAAATCTCTAGTCTCTGAAGTGAAACAAAGTCTAAGATCTTGAAGTTAGGAGCCATGGTAAATGGGCTAGGAAAGGTAAAAGACAAAGAAGTCATTATAGGAATGTGCTCTCAACATGATATTTGTCTTGTTCGCTCAAAATGGACAAACAAAATATTTCACAATTATAAAGTGTTTATTTATTATTTGAATTTATTAAAATTTAGATTTTATAAATGTTTTGGTTTTTATGTTTTAAAATTGGTATAGTTTAAATTGTATTAAATTGTAACATTTTAAATTTTTTTTAATGAAAAACATTTGTAACATTTGATTTAAATTTGTTGAGAAAATTTAAAGAATCTTTATAAATTAATCTATAAAATCTTTATAAATTAATTATTTGTTTTTTGTGATCTTACAAGTATGGCATCTATAGGAGGAATTAAAATTAAAGTCTTTTGTTATTAAATTTTAGTTTATTTTAAATTTTAATAAAGTTTCAATTATTTTATTTATTTTAAATTCACAAGTGAAATTGTATTTTATTTTTAAAATTGTGAATTTAGAAAAATGAGATAATTAGCATGTTTATTTCAAAGTGAAAATGGTTTTTGTATTATTATTATTTTAACGTGTAGGTCAAAAATTAAACTCGAAGAAAAGGGGCAAGAACAAAAGGCAATTGGAGATAAAGTTGGAAAGTTGCCTCTCAAGGAGCCTTTAACAACTCAACTAGAGCTGATCTTTGGTTTTAAAAGGAAATGTTTCTTTCTCAAGTGCTTGCATGCACTTCAAAGATAAGTTTTTTTACAATGTTACTAAAAGTGCTTTCTTATGTTTTGAAAGGATGGTTATGTTGACTAAATTCATGTCAAATATTAGCCTTGAATATTATCGATCTGAGACATTTCAGACTGGATAAAACCCTGAGAGAATACCTCATATTTGATCCTAAAACCCTAAACCCTAAGTGTTAAGGCTTTAAGCCTTTTTATCATTTTCAGGCTCTAATTTTCTATTTGGATGTTGATCAGTTTGATCGGTCAGATTACTAAGTTAGCACAGGCTAGAGGGTTTAAGTCATGGCAAGGTTGGTTTCTTCTTTTCCTTGTCTATCAGCTAGCGAGGCCCGCAAGGCTTTTTAGCATAGATTCTCTCTCTTGATAGGGTGAAATTTGGGTCTTGTTGAATGGTCCTTCTCTTTCCAAACTCTTTCCCATATCGTCAAGACCATGGGCCGTGTCTTGGTGAACTTCCCCTTTTTGGCTAGACCTTCTATGGGCGATAAGTCGACCTCATGGGGTAACAAACAACATAGAACACATGGCTTCCCCACCACCCAATGGTGAATTTTAAAGTGCTTAAGGGACCTTGTGGGGTAATAGTGATAAAGCCTTCCCCACTATCCCACAAATAATTTTGAAGGTGCACCATGATAATGTAATAGAAATAAGACAAAGGCTTCCTCATCATCCCGTGAGGGATTCTAAGGAAGAAAAGCGGCCTTGTGGAGTATTGAAAATAATTGTTCCTCGCCATCCCGCGAGGGATTTTCAATGAACCAAAGGGGCTTGCAGGGTAACATAATAAGATAAATATGATGGTCTCCCACCATCCTGCATCAAAGGATTAGGACCTGAGAATTATAACACAGATGAGACATGATCTCAGTGGTCTAATTTCACTAATGTGGCAGATCAAATGACCATATTTTAAACTTCTATTGAACCCTTTGGAGGGTCTCATGGCATGATCTGAGGCATCCATCTACATGCGATAGGAAGGATCAACTGACCCAAATTCAAATCTCTTGTAGAGAGGCAGTTGTTGACTTGAGGGTTGGTAATCGGATGATTGCCTTGTTGACAACCAAATTAGGTCAAATCTAATCAATTGCAACTCATTCACTCTCAGGACTTCCACCATAACTCCCGACATGACTCTGCAAGTGTGCTCATTTATTGTATAATGAAGACTTTTTCCTTGAAATTGCTTTCTAGATGCCTCAAACACAAGGATTTAACTTCTTCCCAATACAGGAAGATAATTTCAAAGATTTGTGTGCACGCAACCTTTAGATCAGTTAGCCTGATTTGATCCCCCTTCTGATATTTTTTGTAACCTAACCTAGGTGAGGTTAGGGTTTCTAACTGTAGTTCAATCTAAGTTATGCCTGAACTATAAAGGCAATTTTGTAGCCTGTTTTGGGGATCTTATCCTCTTTTCTTTTGTAGAAATTCATGTTTGTTTTCTTTTGCATTTCTAAAATTTGTCTTGCCTTACATTAATAAATTACTCCTTTTGCCTTCATTCACTTTTGACAAGTTGTGTAATGTGTTACCTTATTTAAAATGCATTCTCATTTGTTTCTTTAGGCTTTAGTGACTATGTTGATCCCTCTTTGGATGTCACTTGTGGACTATTTCCAGTCCCTCTTGCCATCTTACAAGAATTCCAACCTTCACTCTTTCTTAGGAGACTAATTAGAATAGGAATTTGTGCATCCTTGGGTAGTCTTATTGATGTTTTGTGCAGCTATAGGTAGAGAAGATCACATTTCAATCCAGGTGCAAATCCCTTTTCCCCTTTCAAGCATTCCCTTTTCCCCTTTTCCCCCTTAGATCAGTAGAATATATTTATATGTGTTGGGTTAGACCAACACTTGCATCAAATTGATAAGGAATTTGGCCTTCTCTAGAGACTCAACCTCACAATATGCAAGGTCCAACACTTGGAATTCATTTCAATGTGTGACAAGGTTTATGATCAAGGTTTTTCATCAAGTAGGTAGACTTTTGTGATAACATTTTCTGTCATGCCTGGTGGGACACAATTTCAACTTGTATGCTAAGGATTCAGTGTTTCTCTTAGAAATCCATCCTTTGGAGGCAATTACATTCAACACTTGGCAACTTTGAGGAACGATTTGAATCTCTTGGTGATGAACAACTGTTATTTTCATGCCAAGAAAACAAACCAAAGAATATTCTAGAGGTATTTTTCAATACATTAAGCTTTCATATTCAATAGAAGAAGAGGAGGTAGGCATTCTTTGGCACCTATTAGGGGAGCTCAAGTAGAAGCATCCACACCCCTAAGATCCCATTCTACCATACCATTTTCAATATTAGACAGCCTAAAGGCCTTTCCATTCACATAAATAGGCCATTATTTCCCATGGCAATCCCTAGAGCACATGCATTTGTCACTTTTAATGGTGGCAACACTTTAGTATTAGCCCAAAAGAATGATATTTCAGTAGCAGCCCTAAAATCCATACCATTCTTTACTGAAGAAACCTCTATTACCCTAGATGAACACATTCAAGATGTGGCAATCATCTACACAGTGTTTGATGTAACAAAAGATAATGTTGTAGTGAGACTTCTTGCCTCATCTTTCAAAGGAAAAGCCCTACAATGGTATAGAGTTCTACCCTCTAATTTCATTCACAATTGGGATGAATTGGGAGAAAATTGTGCAATCACTTTAAAGATAAGAGTGACCATTTGTCACTAGTTGATCAGCTAACAACCATTAAGAGAGCGCCCCATGAGTTCATGGGACACTTCAACTATATATTTCAAAAGACCTAGGATAGAATCCCAGCGTTGGTAAAGCCCTCTTCAAATCATGCATTTTGGTATTTTCTTAGGGCCTTAAATAATGATATTGCTGCAATGATTCAGTCAATGGGAGGAGATAATCTTTCAGGAGCTTATGACACTGCCACAAGGGCAGAAAATCGCTTAATACCGGTAGGTAAATTGACTCCTAAGCCTCCAATGCCCTTATTCCTAGAGGCTCTTGCACAACAACCTACTTTGGAATCTACACCAATGGCATCATCAAGTCAATTTCTCATACCTGCACCAACTCCACCACCTTCTTGTTGGGATAATTTACAAATATGTGTTTGAGTGATGTGTTGTCATTATTGTCAACATATTCCTCTTTATGTTTCAATGTTGAGTCAAATTGAGTAAGTTGGTTTGGTTAGTGTGTTACAATTGAGTTGTTATGGATTAAAGGGCTTTGAGATAAGTATCTCTAGTTGATTGAGCTATAGTTTTGGTGATCCACATGGTAATTTGTTCAAGTTATGAGGTCTAGTATTGTGGTTGGTTTCTAATTGTTCAGTGTTGATCAATGTTCTATATTTTTCTCTGCATTGCTTCACATTGCAATATCTTTGTTTACAGATTTGGAAAAGTATTTGGGATGTTCTAGTGTGTCTTCAATTCATATGGTTCATGATTTGGGGGTCTGCAAGTGTATCTTTCAGTTTGATAGTCAGTTCAGTTAGTGTTCTTGAAGTTCAATATAATGATGATGGAGATTATAGTAAGTGGTGATTTTTGCAGTTGTTGTTGTGGTGATCCATGATGCTTGTGGATGTTTCTATATTGTGTCCTATTTGTTTTGGTGGTTTGTATTGATTGTTGTGTGTGTTATTGATGATTTTCCTTGATCTAGTGGTGTTCTTCATGTTCTTGGTCTACATGTTGATTGTAGCATGTTGTGGATGTTTGAGGCATAATTCTTGGAGGTGTTTCATGTTAGAGGAAGTGATTTAATTCCATACTATATCTTAGCCGACACTTTTTTTGGTCTACATATAATATTGTAGCATGTGTTGTTATATTTTGTAATTTGTGTTGTCGGTTGAGCCGACCTTGAAATATAGGCTGATGATATGTATAAATTAATGTAATATCATGTTGCAGATGTATCTGCAAATGTGTGTAATGTGCGAATAATGCTTTGATCGTTTGGTAGCGGAGAAGAAGTAAGAAGAAGTGCAAAGGAGAAGATAAAGTATTTTGTGCTTAACCAGAATTGTAACCAAGCATGAGGAGATTCTATTCTATCAGTTCATGATCTTCTAGATATGATATGAATCTTTTTGTAAGATAGTGAGTCTTCCCCAGGGTTTTAGCCCTTGTTGTTATTATTTTTGAGCAGTGTACTCTAGGCAGTGCACTTGAATGCATGTGCATTCCCCATTGTAATATTTCATATAATTCTAACAGGGTATCATCATACTGTGGGTAGATTCCCACCGTGTTGTTTCCCTTAACTGGGTTTTCCATGTCAAAAATCTTGGTGTTATGTGTTGTATTGATGTGGTGTTGATTTATGCTTTCACTCTTAATTATTAGATCTGTAATTGTGTTAGTTAATAGAGTTATTGAGAAAAATGATTCACCCCCCTCTCAGTTTTCTACCTTGTTGTGAACAATTGGTACCAAAGCTAGATCCCCCAAAAGAAGCTTGACCGCTTGAGGTGATTTAGGATGGCAACCTATGCTTACAAGAAGGATAGCCCGAGATTTTATGGAATGAACTACTCTCTTTGGAAAAACCGGATGGAGTGTCATTTTAGATGCATCGGTGAAGATTACCAAAAGATTAATAAGAATGTGTATAATGTTCCTTCGAATGGTCCTTCAATTGTGGATGAGATATAGGAAATTGAATACAATATTAGAGCTAGGGAAGCCTTGTTGAGTGCCTTGAGTGATTCTGACATGACTAATGTTATGGATTAGTAGACTGCTCATGAGATCTAGAAGAAGCTAGGGACTTTGTATGAAGGTGATAGCCATGTGAAAGTTGCTAAGTTGCAAATCCTAAAGGGAAAGTATGAGATTTTGAGAATGGGCAAAGATGAGAATATTACCTCCTTTGTGCAGAAAGTGAATGAGATTGTGCTAAATATCAGATCTGTTGGTGGAGCGTTGGAAGAATAAAATATTGTAGCTAAAGTGTTGAGATCCTTTCCTCCTTCTTATAAACATAAAGCTGCTACTATTAAGGAGATCCAAACGGTAACTGATGTGACTAGAGACATGTTGATTGGCAAGCTTGCTACCTTTGAGTTGAGCAAATTTGGTGAATCTTTTCCTAAGTCAACATCTACATTCAAAGATACTATTATGGGAAATAGAAATATGATCCAAGAGAAAGTTCTACAAGGGTGTCCAGATATGAGAAGGAGATGAGATAACTTGAAGAAGAAGAAAAAGAACTTGAGGAGCTTGAGGCCCTGTTTTCCATAAGATTGCCTAAAGGAGCTAGTACGTATGAAGGAAAGTTACCTCTTAAATTATTTTTATGAAACAAGATAGGACATTTTCTTCAAGGTGTCCGAAAAGAGTTCTTAAGAATCTGTTTAAGCCATAGAAGCCTAAATATCAGAAGAAATTTTATTATCCTGTTAATGAAGGTGTGACTGATAATGAATCTAAGAAAGGAAATTTAGGCGTTATTGCTATCAAGGAAGATGATCCAGTGCCTACTATTTCTACTAGCTATATTAATGAAGAGAAATCTTTGGCTACTAAATTTGAAGAGAAAGATGAATGGGTTATTGACAGTGGCTACTCTCATCATATGATAGGTGATAAGAGTAAGTTTGTGAGTATGGGAGAAGTATGATGGTGGTCTAGTAAGATTTGGTGATGATAAAGATTATATAATACGTGGTAGAGATTCCATTTCTCTTGATGGTAAGAACGATACTGATGATGTCTTATATGTTAAAGGTCTAAAGCATAATCTTTTGAGTGTTGGACATATGATTGACAAGGGATATGATTTAAAATTAAAGAATGGAAAATATAAAATCTTAAGTGGTTCTAGAATTGATATTACATCAAGGACAAAAACTAAAGGTAATATCTTTCACTTAAATGTTGGTGATAAAAGTTGTTTGATTACTCAGGTTGATGAAGGTTGGTTATGGCATAAGGATGTGTCATGTGATGTTTGATTGTATGGTTAAGATAAGTTCTACTCAAGCAGTAAGAGATCTTCCTAAGTTGGTAAAGCCTACTAATCCAGTATGTAAGGAATGTTAATTAAGGAAGCAGACAAGACTTACTTTCAAAATTAAACAACATTGTTTTAATAGATTATTGGATATTGTGCATACTGATTTGTGTGGTCCTTCTAGAGTGAGAAGATTGTAGGGAGATAGGTATTTCATGTTGTTGATTGATGATTATTCAAAGATGATGTGGGTTATGATAGGGCCTAAAATTATGTCTTCTAAAATTTTGGTCATTCTGGTTTTATTGTGCCCTCTATCAAGGTTTCAAGGTTTAGGGTTTTAGGGGTGTTTATTTTTGGTCAAGTCTTGATATAAAAGAAAAAACATTGACCCTTTTATTTTTTGTCATTACCTTTTCGCACTTAGACTGAGGGTTGTTTTTCATTGGCAAGGCCATTTCATTTCCTAAGTCGCACAAAATTTTCCTCATCTTATTTAATATTTGTGCCCACACTCATGATTTTCCTAAGTCCAAAATCCCTAAGATGCCACGTGTCTTCGACGGAAGAGGGAAAGCTAGCGGTGCAACTGTCCAAAACCTTGTGTTACCAGTTCTCAGGTGGTAAAGACCAGTTTACTAATGGTCTCTATCAATTAGCACATGTTGCAAATAAATGGTGATGTTATGTTCAAGGCGAAAAGGTGCCTGACTTTTAAAATTGAAAAAGGTTAACGGGCACTGTGTTGAAGCGGTAAAGTGCGAACATATCTGATGGACTTCGTATCCTTAGGATAGAAGTTGCAAGAAGGTTATGGACCATGGCATCACGAGATGATGCCACGTGTCCCAGGCTAACCAGAAAGACCTACGGTGGGGCCACTGACAACGTTGGGTTAAGAGATGATATGGCATTGATGTGTCACAATTTTATGGGTCTGCAAATACCAATGTAAGGTCCAATTTCCACATCGATCAACAATGATCGTTTGATTTGCCAGGCTGGGAAGGATCTGTGACTGTGTTTCAAACTGAATTTAAAAAGGGTTATTAAAGGTATTATTTGTAGCTTGCATGGGAAATATAGGATGAACGGGATGTAGACTTGTCGACTTATGATAGACAACGATGAGTTTTTGAGTATTGACTCATCCCTGAGGGAGCTTGTAGAAGGTATTTGTTGGATAAAGGACTTGATTCGACAAGGCAAGGATAATATCTCAAATATGTGAAAGGATTGGGATAAGCTTTAGGTTTAGATATGATGGATCGCGAGTCCTCTGATGAATTCAGAGATTGCCTATTGATAGGGATCTTGAAGCATAAAATGCACACTCATGGAAGAATAGAATCAGAACAAAATCATTCGCATAAGATGAACCTTGGTAGGAAAATATAGTGGATTTGATATGCATTATTTCTAGAGTCCATAGCTAGCAGGTTTAATTGAAAGCACCAGAGTGATGATTTTTCATATGAGTAATCACTACTAGATGAAGTGTTTTTACTATAAATGCAGCAGGGTGGTGACTTAATTGGTAGAAGAAAAATGAAGCTTTTCTATTTTCTGAGTGTAGTTTTTTATTCTACAAGGAAAATGATGTTTGAACAGGGTCATAAATGGAGTTGCTATATGCTTTGTGATACCGAATGGATGTTTTCTCTCTCGTGTGAGTATGTTTATTGTTAGAGGGGTTGTTAATGTGGGGAGGATTTCCAGAGGGGGCATGAAAGATTTTTCTTATAAAGAAAGGTCACACATGGCACATCCTTTGCTTCTACTCTATCACTAGATGGCAGGGGGTTTTGAGAGAGAGCCTGCAAAGGAATGAAAGAAGAACATGTTCGGGTAGGGAGTGGTTGCTAATCATCTATGTGTCTGCATGGAAGCTATGACCCCTCCCCAACATATTATGTTTCTCCTATAGCTCCTCCTTCCACTTTCTCTGATCCTGGGCATGAATGCTTGAGACCCTCTTCTATTTTGGAGGTGACTTTTCTTCTTTCCAGGACCCGATTTCCTTTCCAAGAAGGGAAATGCTCTATAGGAATGAAGCATAACATATCACACTCCATCTAAAGGTGGCAGAACGATAACGACATGGCTCAAGTAGTTTTGCTTCTACCAATTTTCAGTTGAAGATATTGATTCATAGATGCCAGTACATGGATATAGAAATATCTCTGTAACAAAATTGCATATGGCCTTTTAGGCCTAATTGTCGAGAATGAATCTTCTATTGACATGTGTCTTCTAGCCAAAAGCTTGTTGCTCCCTTTCTTCTATAAAAAGGGAAATCAAGGCCAGAAGAGGGGTTCAAATTTTTGGGGAGTCTTTTGTAGGTTCAAATTTCTTGTTCCTTGGGTTTTTCCTTGTCTATTTCCAGTAGTGAGTCTAGGTGAAGTAAGCAAGTTGTAAAGTTTTTTACAGAGAAAAATAAAGAAATATTTTAGTGTCAATCTTTGAATAGGTTCTTGAAGGAGTTATATGTAAATTTCATCCTATGATAGAAATAGTATTTTTATTCAAATAAAATAGAATTCTGACGCTTTTCTCTCCATTGTATGATTCCATCAATTTTTGAATGAAATCAACTAAGGGTTTATTTTATTCAGTGCATTGTTGTGATGTATGTAGCTTTATGTTTATGCTTTGGCCCAAGGGGTCAATTAAACTGCTTAAATAGAGTTGCAAAATGATGGGGCTTGTGCAGGGATTTTAGATAAGTAGTTTGGGTTGGGCTTGCAAATAAGATATACGGTAAGGCAGTATTGTCTTAGATCTTATACTATTAGATGAAATTTTGTCACATTTTCAATTTACATTTCATATTTTTCAAGTGCCCAATGGAGTAAGGCACTAATCACTGCTTGTAATCAGATTTATTAATCAACCTTATGTTTGTTTCATTGATGAGTCTCTACAATCTTTTAAATATCAAAACATCATTGCTAAAGTTTTCATATATTTTCTGAGTTGTCCCACCCATCTCATGCTCCAGTTTAAGGTCAAGGATCACTGAAGGATTTTCCATCCTTGAGCATTCTCCCTTTCTATTGAGCCTTTTATGAGATAATTTTCTTTGGTTTTCACTGAATTCCTGAGTGTGGTGTAGAGATCAGGAGGTTCACTGAAGGGATTACCCTCTCGAGTTTTGCAGAGGCCGAAGTATAGAAGGATTTTGTATCCTTGTCGTAGTTGGTCCAAGCCTGAAGGATATTGATAGTTGGAAGTGGATTTCCATAGATATTCAGAGGAATCATCTTGGTCTATGCCTTGTCACAGTGTAAACCTATTTTCAGGAGTGAACAAAAATGGTGACTCTGCTGGGGAAATGAACTGTTGAGATTATATATAGTTGAGATTATCTCATCCAAGTCACTAACAAAAATGGCGACTCTGATGGGGAAGATATTGCATAAATTTTTCCATGTCTTCCTATGACTTGATGGTTGAGCTTTTCTCCTGTGTCATAGGACCCAAATCTTTGCCTCGTAGAGTTAAGAGTTTCTTAATCTGTCCCTTGTCGGTTTATGTCAATTCTCATAAATGTTTCTGGAGAATCTTCTGTAATTCATCTTTTGATATAAGTTATGTCTAGATCTTTCCATGTTTCCATATTATTCTTTTATACCTCATAGATTGTGAGTGGTGACTCTGAGACTCTGAGATCTCTACACCACCGTGCATTGTTTGAAGAAGAACTGTGAAGAACCAAAGAATTTGCAGAAGAGATGAAGTGGATTTGAGCTCTTATGGTGAAGTACCCCGACAAGTTGAGGATGGAATCCATATGATACCATATGATGATAAGGAAGTGTTGCACTGCTAGCTTGAAACAAATCTGACCTGTGAAGAAATTCCAGTTGTTTGAATATTTTTCCTCCGCAAGGAGGTGGCGACTCTATCAGAGATTAGTGGTAAAGATTTGAAGAATTGAAGGTGATTTATTTGAATCCCCAGATAAAGAAGGTAGCAGTAGCTTCAACATTTCTAGGTATTTTGATTTTCATGAGTCAAGTATACTTTCATGAAAATTATGTGTAAAAATGTTCCCTAGAGAGTGAGTAAAGCACTAAGGAAGGGAATGGTAGTGACTATCTTACATAATTGTGACACAATTTTCCCATTCTATATGAAGTTAGATGAAGTATGTTTTGAGTTGTACTTTGTAATAGTTTAAGATTTATGGCAAAGGAAAGAAGTAGGGAAATGAATAAAAAAATATATTATGTGCATGTACTTCTCTATGAAATGTCAAGTATAAATGTGCAACCTCTGCCAAATCACCATAGAGCTTTCTTTATGGAAAGATATAAACCATTAAGTTTTAATGGTATCCAAGGCTTCTCAAACCTTGTTCCTACTAAGGTTAGGGAACACTTACTAGAATTCAGTGGGAAAAGATCAGAATCAACATGTTAGCATTTGCAGGAGTTTTCTGAATTAATGGGAGATTTTGAGATAAGTCAGGAAGATGTCTTCATGAAGTTTTTTGTTCAATATTTGAAGGAAATGCCAAAGATTGGTTTTCTTATCTACCAACATGTTATGTCTCTTCATGGGATGAACTAAAGGCAACATTCATGGAATAGTTTAGCAAAAGAATTAGTCCATGCTCAGTTATGAAAAGATTCATGGGTATTCAGAAGGAAGAGGATGAGCTAGTTCTTGTTTTTAATCTCAGTTTAGCTAGAACATTGGATGACATTCCTAGCAGTTATAGACCAAATGATGTAGTATGTTTAGTTGCTTACTTGGCTGCATTTGATGATGAAGAGAGTTATCTGCTGAGAGATAAGGATCCTAAAACCTTGCATCAGGCTTATAGGATAGAAATGGATATTGAGAACAACTTGAAGTATGGAATTCCTAAAGGTTATCTATCTACAAGGGTATGCTATCCAAAGACATTAGATGTTGAAGAGAGGCATGATCGAAAAGATAAAGATCAATGTCAAGGCATTTACATTATTGCTGATCACATTAACCCTATTATTGATTATGATTTGAATAGAAATGTGAGTGAAGATAACTTGCCCCAGACAGTGGTTATTCCTCATGTTAATGAAGAAAAGGTTAGTGAGAAATTATATGACATGATTGATATAGAGATGGAGATCATGTCATTCACTTCACCAAATGATATCAATAGTAGTTGTTCCAGGAAGGTGACCCCACAAGAGATTCATCTGTAGTCTTGTGTTTCAGGTAGATCCAACATTGAGTATGAATAATTGAAAAGTTGTATGTCTGAAGCAGATGCAATTATGCAAGATATTAATGACATAATTTTAGTCTCCCAGGAATCAGTTGTATATGATAACAAAAATTCAGGTGAAGATATGCCACCAATTGTAGTTGATGATACTATTGAGATAGAAAGTTGCATGGTGTGCACCAATGAAGAAGTTGTCCCATTACAAGACATTTTTAGTACTGAGGATCAGACTATTATTCAATGTTCTCATCACCAAAATGTCCCTGGATTGGCCCGTATGTTTTTAAGGAATGTAGTTCAAAAGGGTCAAAATGGTCATGGCAGCTTTGCTGAAGCCTATGAGGATCTTGACATGGAACATTTGTACTATGAGGATTATATTGCTAGGTATTGTTCTAGTTCAGATTGTGATTCCTTGAATCTTGATGATTTTGAATGTAAAATGAACTATGGTTTTAGTAAAAAATATTAATGCATTATTTAATGAGGATGAAGATGAGGATTAGTTAATGCTTTGCTATAATATTTTTGAGAAGGGTTTGTATATTGTTTTTAACCCTTTGTATGAAGAAACAATTGAGAGCCTGGACACTATTGCATCAACTTTTGAAAAAGATAATTATAGAGATGAAGATGTGATACCTAAATTGGTGTTAAATAACAATGATGAGTTTCCCTTTGTTGCTGATATTGTTAACATCAAATGGGATTCTAAACAAGAAGCTGAAGTTTTTCTCCGGTTTGGTGATTTGCAGTTACATGAAAGAATCATATATGATCCTTTTCCTCCTCTTGATAAAAGTTCACTTGTTATGCTCAGTAAGAGATTTGATTCTTTCAGGAGTTTCTTTTTCAGTAAGCAGACTGGTGTTTTAAATGAAGCATGTTCTCTCAGTTATGAGCCAGAATATGAGATTTTCTTGATTCAACTGAATGATGTTTTTATAGAGTGGAATATTAGTTTCAGTCAAGATGTATGTTATGTTCAATAGAACACATATATACTACAAGGTTACCAATATTTTAAGTTATTGCATAAGTTCAAGGTTTTGACAGTAAGTGCAATGATAATTTTAAGCATAATAGTTGGACAAAAGTGGCCAACAGGTTTAGAAAATGGCATTTCACTTGTGTTATTAAATTGATTTTGGTGCATTCAGAAGAGAACCATGTTTATGAGAGAGGGAAACAATGGTTGATATTGACAAATGGCATTGGGCCATCATATGTGGTTTGACTTATAGGCCACAAGCTACTTTGGTTTGAGTAAATTTTTTTGACTCTATGCCCAATGGAATAATTAACAATTCCCTCTTGAATTGCCTGTTCATGGATGATTTTTGAGGCTCTACTTTTCTTAAAGTAGTTGTTATCCATGAGCATTAGTTTAGCTTTCTTTCGTAGAGTAGTTTCTTTCTATTGAGTTGCCATGTTCATGTAGCTTCTTTTTGGTCTGCTTTGCAATTGGTTTGCTTCACCAAAAATTCTGGTTTCTAGCCTCATTTCTATGAAATGAACGTCCCCAACTAGAGCCACTGATAGGACCTAAAATTTGTTGGTATTTTTGTATGGTTTTGTCATTGATGTCAAAACCTACTAAACACTTATCAACTCTGGCACTTTGGAGAATTGGCAACATTCATCGACAAGCAAATGACTTATGAACAGTCATCGGTATCCAGTACACCAGCAGGATATAATGATCACCAACACTTGGAATGATATGGAAATCACATGATTAAGTCAAAGAAATCATTTGGAAACTTTGTATTGAAGGTTTGTTAATTGGCATATTCGTATTTGCATATTTGTTGTTACCGGCAAATAGGTCCAGGTTACACCGGCAGGTTTATCTTTTCCAGATTAGCATGGCACGCTATGGAGATGACTTATTATTGTTGTAAATGCATTAAGCTGACATGTTGAATCAGTTATTGCATTGGGCATTAATTTATTTGTAAATTGATTTTATTGTATTATCCTTTAGAGCCGACCTACTAAAATTGGTCTTAGGGTATGGTATAAATGTAAGATCTTATTTGTAAGATCAAGTGAGGAATGTGAAAAAGAATTGTGTGAAGGTATATGCGAGAATAAGAAGAGCTATACACTCAGACATCATTTAAGGGTTAAAGGAGGGTTTTGTGAAGACAATCAGAAGTAAATCGGTACTGAATCCAACATAGAAAGATGCTAATTTAAGTAGTACATTCTTATTGGATTTAACCATCCAATTGTAGTCAATGTGACTCCCATTTATGATTGAGCAGTGAGCTCTAGGTGCTTGGCCTTTCTGCATGTGCAGACCCCATTTCTATACACTCACTATCTACAGTAGCATCATCTGATTGTGGGTAAAGTTTCCCACCGTGGTTTTTCCCCTTATAGGGTTTCCACATACAAACATTAGTGTTATGTGTTGTGGATAACTTTGTCTTTTTGTTTCATGCATTAATCCTTACTGGTATTGCAATTAACTGATAAAACTGTCTACCGGCATAAAAGACTAGTTCACCGGTATTAAGCATTAAGTTGTTAAGTTTTTTTTGGTTTAAATTCATTTGACAACTGATTCACCCCCCCCCCCCCCCTCACAGTTGTCTCCGGGACCTAACAATTGGTATCAGAGCTTAGTCCTCTTTTTGTAGAAGTTTAATAGCTTGAGGAGATCCAAATGTCTACTAACTATTTTAGAAAGGACAGTCCTAAACTTGATGGAACCAACTATGGCATATGGAAGATCAAAATGGAGACACATTTAAATTGCATTGGAAAGGACATCTAGGATGTTACAAAGAATGGCTATACTGCTCCTACTCAGAGTCAGCCCAATCCACCTAACTTGACTAAAGATGAAGAAAATGATTGCAAAGAAAGAGAAGTACTTTTGAGCGCATTATCAGATCAACAAATCATGGGATTATTAGACAGATCAACTGCTAAAGCTATTTGGGATCATTTTGAAACACTGAATGAAGGAGATTCCACAATCAAGATTGCAAAACTTGAAAGCTTCCGGGTCAGGTATGAACATCTGAAAATGGAAGAAGATAAAAAGATTTAGAGTAAATGAAAATGTTTTGGGTATTAAATATTGTGGAGGAACTTTAAGTGAGGATGAAATTGTTTCAAAAGTTTTAAGAGGATTGCCACCGCCATATAAAATGAAAGTCACTGCTATAAATGAGTTAAGAACAATGCCTAATACATCAAAAACTAGGGATACATTGATTGGAAAACATTCAGCCTTTGAAATTGAGGAATTTGGTCCTGTTGCTACTATAAAGACAGATTTAGCTTTTAAAGTATCTACATTATCTACACCATCATTTGACAAGTGTGATTGGAAAGCCTTTTATGCAAGAGAACTTGAAGAAATCAAGAAAGAAAATGAAGAACTTGAAGAACTCGAAGCACTATTTGCAAGTTAAATGCCTAAAGGTCTAGTTGGAAGTAAATATGAAGGTAAAGTGCCCTTTAAATGTTTTAACTGCAATAAGATTGGTCATATGGCTTCAAGATGCCCTGATAGACATGCTAGACTAAGAGAAGAAGCTATAAGGACATACAAGCCTAACCCTGAATATCAAAGATATAGATTTAAGAAGAATAAAGACAAATCTTGTTACATTGCTGATGAAGGAGTGACTGATGATTCTGATCAGAATCCGACAAACAATGGATGGGTCTTTGTTGCTATAACAAAAGATCAACCAACACCTACTGCTCAATCGATAGAACAGGCCTTGGCAGCTAAAGTTGAAGTTAAGGATGAATGGATCATTGACTCAGGTTGCTCACATCATATGACTGGTGATAAAAGTAAATTCCTAACTTTTTAGGAGTATAATGGAGGTCTTGTAAGATTTGGAGATGATAAAGCTTGTTTGATCAAAGGTAAGGGTACCATATCTCTTGATGGTAAGAATAATACTGACAATGTCTACTATGTTAAAGGTTTAAAGCATAATATTTTGAGCGTTGGTCAATTAGTTGAGAAAGGATTTCAATAACAATTCAAAAATGGAAAATGCAAAATCATGAATAGAACTGATTTAGAAATTGCAACCGGTAATCAAACTAGAGGTAATATCTTTCATTTGAATAACAACGAAAAGACATGCTTGATTGCACATATTGATGAAAGTTGGCTATGGCATAAGAGACTCTGTCATGTAAATTTTGATTGTATGGTGAAAATCAGTACCACTAAGGCAGTTAGAGATTTACCTAAAATTTTCAAACCTCACAATACAGTATGTAAGGAATGTCAATTTGGAAAACAAGTTAGAGATACTTTCAAAAGTATTCCAAAAAAATCTAATAATGCTCTTGACTTAATTCATACTAATTTATGTGGTCCTGCTAGAACTAAAAGTTTACAAGGTGGTAGATATTTCATGCTAATCATTGATGACTATCTAGAATGTGTTGGGTTACTTTTCTCAGAGAAAAATCAAAAGCACTTGGAAAGTTCAAACTATTCAAAGCTATGGTAGAAAATGAAACTGGTAAGAAAATCAAATGTCTGAGATCAAATCAAGGAGGAGAATTTACATATAAGGAATTTAATACATTCTATGAAGTAAATGGAACCAAAAGACAGCTATCAACACCTCAGACACCACAACAGAATGTAGTTGTAGAAAGGAAAAACATAACTATCTTGGATGCAGCCAGAAGTATGTTATCAGAAGCAAACCTACCACATGTATATTGAAGAGAAGCAGTAAGTACATCGGTCTATACATTCAACAAAGTTCACATCAAAGGTGAAACCGGTAAGACGCCTCATGAACTATGGTTTGGTATTACTCCTACTCTTAAATATTTTAGAATATTTGGAAGCAAATGTTATATCTGAAAAGATGAATATATTGGCAAATTTGATCCTAGAAGTGATGAAGGAATATTTATTGGTTATTCATCTAAGAGTAAGGCATATACATGTTTTAACAAAAGATTGCAGAAAATTGTTGAAAGTACAAATGTGAAGATTGATGAACAATTCAGACGAACTTCAATGTATATAGAGTCTGAACCAGCGACAGAAATTTTGACAAATGAACCTACACTAAATCCACCGGTACAGAATGAAGATCCAGTTACCTTGGTATCATCTGAAAATTCTACTATAACTGAGGAACAACAGCAAACCAAGACACATCGGTATGTAAGACTGAATCATTCTAAAGATCAGATAATTGGAAACAAGTATAAAGGAGTTATGACAAGAGGAAGATTGGAAAATGAAGAGGTATGTCTTATTTCTCAAATTCAACCATCATTTGTTAATGATGCATGTGAAGATAAATATTGGATTAAAGCTATGGAAGAAGAATTAGAACAAATTGAGAAGAATAACACTTGGACATTAGTTCCCCTGCCTAAAGATAAAAATGTGATTGGAACCAAATGGGTATTTAGAAACAAACTTAATGAAGATGGAAAGGTAATCAGAAATAAAGCAAGAGTAGTGTGTAAAGGATATTCCTAGAAAGAAGGAATTGATTATAATGAAACCTTTGCACCGGTAGCCAGAATTGAGGCAATTAGATCATTCTTGGCTTTTGCAGCACACAAGAATTACAAAGTATATCAAATGGATATTAAATGTGCATTTCTGAATGGACATCTTGAAGAAGAAGTTTACATTGAACAACCTGATGGATTTTCTTTGACAGACAACAAAGATATGGTTTGTAGGTTAAGGAAAGCATTGTATGGGTTGAAACAAGCTCCAAAAGCTTGGTATGCAAGGTTAGATAAGTATCTTTTGAAAAATGGTTTTTCTAAAGGTAATGCAGATAGTAATTTATATTATAAAGTGACTAATGATGACATATTAGTTATAGAAGTTTTTGTTGATGATATAATGTTTGGAGGAGAAGATGGATTATGTAAAGACTTTTCTATTGAAATGCAGCAAGAATTTGAAATGTCAATGATTGGAGAAATAAAATTCTATTTAGGATTGCAAATTTCTCAAACTAATAAAGGTATATTCTTGAGTCAATCCAAGTACTTGAAAGAGTTACTAAAGAAATTTGGGATGGAGAACTCTAAAACAGTAAGCACACCTATGACTACAAATGACAAATTATCACTAAGGGATGAATCTACACCTATTAATCCGACTAGGTACAAATCTATGATAGGAGGTTTATTGTATCTGACATAAACTAGACCTGATATCATGAATGCAGTATGTATTGTTTCAAGATTTTAGAGTAATCCTAGAGAAAATCATGAATCAGCAGTAAAAAGGATTTTCCGGTACTTACAAGGCACTACAAATCTTGGATTATGGTATCCTAGAGATGAAAACTTTGAACTATGTACATACACAGATGCAAATTGGGTAGGAGATATGGATGATAGAAAAAGCACCACCGATGGATCATTTTTTCTTGGAAGCAAACTAGTTTCTTGGTTAAGTAAGAAATAGAGTTGTACATCTTTATCAACAGCAGAATCAGAATATGTTGCAACAGCAACTAACTGTACAGAGGTATTATGGCTCAAGAAAATGTTGAAGGACATAAAGGTAAAATGCAAGGAACCTATTACTATCTATTTTGATAACACTGCAACAATTGATATATCTAAGAATCCGGTATTACATTCTAAAACCAAACATGTTTCTATCAAACTAAATTTTCTAAGAGAACATGTTGAAGCAAAAGAGATAAAACTAGTTTATGTGAATACTAAAGAGCAGATTGCAGATATTTTCACTAAACCTCTCCCTAAGGAGACTTTTGAATATCTTAGAGATCAACTTGGGGTCATACCCCCACTGGTAGAAACTTAGACAGTTGATGATTGTCATCAACCGGCAGAATTAATAGAGAAATCTTTTATTCCGGCTTTGATGAGGAAGCTACTTCTCAGGGGGAGTAGTTGGTATACTGAATTGGTTGGTATTTTGTATCTTTTACTTTGGCATTTGATGTCAAAGGGGGAGAGATTGGTATGGAAAAACACAAGGAAAACACATGTTGCTCCTAGGGGGAGAGATTGTTATTTTGAGAGAGATTATTACTCTCTGTATCTGTATTTTGATTTCTGGTTATGATCTCTTTTGGGAGATTGTTGTTTTTTTGGTATTTGGCATTTCTGTTTTGGCACTTTGATGGTTTTTCCATCTTGTGCTGCCATCAATGCCAAAGGGGGAGATTGTTGGTATTCTGGTATGGTTTTGTCATTGATGTCAACACCTACTAAACACTTATCAACTCTGGCACTTTGGAGAATCAACAACATTCACCGGCAAGCAAATGAGTTATGAATAGTCACCGGTATCTGGTACACCGGCAGGATATAATGATCACCGACACTTGGAATGATATGGAAATCACATGGTTATGTTGAAGACATCATTTTGATACTTTGTATTGAAAGTTTGTTAATTGGCATATTCGTATTTGCATATTTGTTGTTACCAGCAAATTGTTCCAGGTTACACTGGCAGGTTTATCTTTTCTAGTTTAGCATGGTGCGCTATGGAGATGACTTATTATAGTTGTAAATGCATTAAGCCGACATGTTGAATCGGTTATTGCATTGGGCATTAATTTATTTGTAAATTGATTTTATTGTATTATCCTTTAGAGCTGACCTACTAAAATTGGTCTTAGGGTATGGTATAAATGTAAGATCTTATTTGTAAGATCAAGTGAGGAATGCGAAAAAGAATTGTGTGAAGGTATATGCAAGAATAAGAAGAGCTATACACTCAGACATCATTTAAGGGTTAAAGGAGGGTTTTGTGAAGACAATCAGAACTAAATCGGTACTGAATCCAACATAGAAAGATGCTAATTTAAGCAGTACATTCTTATTGGATTTAACCATCCAATTGTAGCCAGTGTGACTCCCATTTGTGATTGAGCAGTGAGCTCTAGGTGCTTGGCCTTTCTACATGTGCAGATCCCATTTGTATACACTTACTATCAGCATTAGTATCATCTGATTGTGGGTAAGGTTTCCCACCATGGTTTTTCCCCTTATAGGGTTTCCACGTACAAACATTGGTGTTATGTGTTGTGGATAACTTTATCTTTTTGTTTCATGCATTAATCCTTACCAGTATTACAATTAATTGATAAAACTGTTTACCGGCATAAAAGACTGGTTCACCGGTATTAAGCATTAAGTTGGTTAAGTTGTTTTTGGTTTAAATTCATTTGACAACTGATTCACCCCCCCCTCTCAGTTGTCTTCAGGACCTAACAAAATTATGTCTTGCAAAATTTTGGTCATTCTGATTTTATTGTGCCCTCTATCATGGTTTCAAGGTTTAGGGTTTTAGGGGTTGTGATTTTTGGTCATGTCTTGATATAAAAAAAACCTAGAGCCTTTTCATATTTTATCGTTACCTTTTCCCACTTAGGTTGAGGGTTGTTTTCCGTTGGCGGGGCCATTTCATTTCCTAAGTCGCACAAAATTTTTCTCATAATTGGTCTCATTAAATATTTGTGCTCGCTCTCATGATTTTCCAAAGTCCAAAATCCCTAAGTATCTTGGTCGGTTGATAAAAGCAAAATGGATCTAATGGTTTGTGTTTCCTAGTGGTTGAAAGTGCAGGGAAGATAAAGACCACGACATCACGAAATGATGTCACGTGTCTTCGATGGAAGAGGGCAAGTTGGCAATGTAACTATCCAAAACCTTGTGTTACTGGTTATCAGGTGGTAAAGACTAGTTTATTAAAGGTCTCTATCAATTAGCACATGTTGAAAATGAACAGTGATGTTATGTTCAAGGCAAAAAGGTGCCCGACTTTTAAAATTGAAAAAGGTTAACAGGCACTATGTTGAAGCGGTAAAGTGCAAACATATCTGTTGGCCTTCGTATCCCCAGGATAGAAGTTGCAAGAAGGTTATGGACCACGATATCACGAGATGATGCCACATGTCTCCGACTGACCAGAAAGACCTACGGTGGGGCCATTGACAACGTTGGGCTAAGAGATGATATGGCACTGATGTGTCATGATTTTATGGGTCTGCAAGTACTGATGGAAGGTCAAATTTCCACATCAATCAACAATGGTCATTTGATTTGCTAGGCTGGGCAGGATCTACGAATGAGTTTCAAACTGAATTTAAAAAGGGTTATTAAAGGTATTCATTGTAGCCCATGCAGGAAAGATAGAATGAATAGGATGCAAACTTGTCAACTTATGATAGACAGCGATGAGTTTCAAAGTTTTTGAGTGTCGACTCATCCCTGAGGGAGCTTGTAGAAGGTCTTTGTTGGGTAAAGGACTTGATTCGACAAGGCAAGGACAATATCTTAGAGATGTGAAAGAATTGGGATAAGTTTCAGGTTTAGATATGATGAATTATGAGTTCTTTGATTAATTCAGAGATTGCCTGTTGACAGGGATCTTGAAGAAGAAAAGGTACACTCATGGAAGAATAAAATCAGAACAAAATCATTCACACAAGATGAACCTTGGTAAGAAAATACAATGGATGTGATAGGCATGATTTCTAGAGTCCATAGCTGGCAGGTTGAATTGAAATCACCAGAGACATAATTTTTCATATGAATAAGCACTACTAGATGAGGTGTTTTGACTATAAATGTAGTAGGGTGGTGACTTAATTGGTAGGAAAAAAATGAAGATTTTCTATTATCTGAGTGGAGTTCTTTCTTCTACAAGGAAAATGATGTTTGAGCAGGGCCGTAAATGGAGTTGCTATATGCTCTGTGATACCGGATGGATTTTTTCTCTCCTGTGTGAGTATGTTTATTGTTAGAGGGGTTGTGAAAGTGGGTACAATTGCCAAAGGGGGAGTGAAAGCTTTTTATAATGAATAAAAGCCAGGCATGGCAAAGCCTCAACTTCTACTCTGTCACTGGATGGCAGGGGGTTCTGAGAGAGAGCCCGCAGAGGAATGAAAGAAGAACATGTTTAGGTAGGGAGTTGCACCTAATCATCTATGTCGCTGCATGGAATTTGCAACCCCTCCCCAACATATTATGTTTCTCCTGTAACTCCTCCTTCCACTTTCTTTCATCCTAGGAATGAAGGCTTGAGACCCTCTTCTATTTTGGAGGCAACTTTTCTTCTTGTCGGGACTCAGTTTCCTTTCCAAGCAGGGAAATACTCTGTAGGATAGAAGCGTAACATCTCACACTCCATCTGAAGGTGTCAGGGTGATAACAACATGGCTCAAGCGGTTTTGCTTCTACCAATTTTCAATTGAAGATATTGATTCATAGGTGCCAGCACATGGATATAGAAATATATTTTTAACAAAATTGCATATGGTCTTTTAGGCCTAATTGTTGAGAACGAATCTGTTATTTATGTGTGTCTTCTGGCTGGAAGATTGTTGCTCCCTTCTTCTATAAAAAGGGAAATCAAGGCTAGAAGAGGGGTTCAAATTTTTGGGGAGTCTCTTGTAGGTTCGAGTTTCTTGTTCCTTGGGTTTTTCCTTGTCTATTTCCAGTAGTGAGTCTAGGTGAAGTAAGAAAGTTGTAAAGTCTTTTGCAGAGAAAAATAAAGAAATGTTTTAGTGTCAAGCTTTGCACAGGTTTTGTTGGCAATTGACACTCTATTGGTTGGCTCACTATGTTTTCATTGATGGCAACATGATTTTGTGTTTTGATTCTATGGTGTATCGGTAGGCACTTCATAGATTCTACACCAACATCGACACCGGCAGGTCAGAAAGATTTCTTTGGTCACCGGCAAGGCAAGCTGACATGGTATAGTAAAGGTTATCAGTATTGGAGGCTGACATATCTTGGATCCGGCATTGGCAATTTGTTTTAATATTTATACATTCATGTTATATGGTCAACATGTAATCTAATATTGTATATATCTTTGTAAGCTAATATAAGGCATAAAATTTGTATAGGGTATATAGGTGAGTTTGATAGATCATTTTCATATAGACATGAGATAGGAGATTATGGATATGTGAATGTAATATGATGCGAAATTATTCAATGAAATTATGTATGTGAGGAAATTATTGTAAGGGTTAATCCGGTAAAGGGGTTTAGGATTTCAAACCAAAACAAATAGAGCTTAAACTAGAATTGTATTATGGCATATAAGATGCTATCTTATCAGTTCACACTTCATTGGATTGTAGTCTGGAATTTTATGTCATCAATGAGGCTCCTGTTGTGATTGAGCATTGTGCTCTAGGTTGTAAGCCTTCCTACAAGTGCAGGCCCCTCATATTTTTTAATATCTCTTCATATGGATAGTGGATTGATATTTTGGGTCACGAATCCCACCATGGTTTTTCCTCTTTGAGGTTTTCTATTTATAAATTTGTGTGTTAAGATTCTCATTTATGTGTTTGGCTTATTTGTTGTTTTACTTCTTTCTATGTACTAGTATACCAGTTGGTGTATGCATGTTTTGTTAAAGATAAAATCTACTATTTTGGTATAACACTGATTCACCCCCCCTCCCCTCTCAGTTTTATTGGTTTCCAACAATTGGTATCAGAGTCTTGTGCCTCAAAGGAAGTTTAACAGCTTGAGGAAGATCTGAAAACTGGAATCCTTGAATATGGCTTTGGAAAAGCAGCTTGAGATGGCACTTGAAGATTATGATGCTAAAAGGTTGAAGAACTTAAAGCTACAAGATGAATTCAATTATGCTAAGGAATTTATTCTTGTCCTACAAGAGAGGCTATCATTTTTTCAAGCTAGGAGGAAGGAACTTTTGCAAATTTAGGATGATGAAGAGAAAGATGTACTGAAGGAACAATGGTAGAAATTGAGTCAGGAGAACATGGTTATGAAGAATGAAATGCAAGTTATAACTATGAGGATGTATAAGGAGATTGAGGACAAAAATAAAAAGGAAGAAAATATTGATGTATCCCTGAAGAACAAGTTTGAAGAATGTGGTAGGTTGGTTCATGAAAATGATATGTTGAGAACTAATTTGGTACAATCCCAAAGTAATGAGCAAGAGCTTGAGAGACAAATGATAATAATAAGAGAATATTTAAATATTGCAAGTGAGTAAAAAGAAAAATTAAAGATCAACTCAGCACAACTTGATGAGTTACTAAAGAAATAGAGGCAAATTGGAGATTCTAGTGGACTTGTATTTGAGCAAGGACAAAGTTCTGGTACTGCTAATGAAGAACATAACCATAAGGCACCAGAAAGATAGTTCAATGCTTATAAATTCAATGGTAGATGTTTTGATTGCATTAGATTTGGTCACATGGCTAGGCAATGTAGAAACAGAGAAAATCATAACCCCGATTTTGCTCCCGGTAAATGTTCTAAATGCAATAAGGTTGGTCATAACACAAAAGATTGCAGAATTAATGTTAAATGCTATGCATGTCAAAAATTTGGACATATGGCTAATCAGTGCAGGTCAAGTAATTTCATCGGTTTTAGCAAAGCAATTCAAAAGAACAATGTTACATGTTATGCAAGTAATGAATTTGGACATATTGCTAAGTTTTGTAGAAGCATAAATCCAGCAGTTAGTAATGGAGGATTAAATGAAAAAGGAAAAGAGAATGTTAGTGAAATCCTACATGATCATACTCAGAGATGGGTTAGGAAGACTGAAGAACAAACATCAGATGGGAATGTCATGGTTACTTATCCGACAGAACAGGCTGCTCCTGCACTGACAGGAAGCTCATCCGATATCTAAGGCAGATGCCTTAGGGGTAGGCAAAATTCATGAAGATGCTAGATATACCCTAGGAAGAGATTTTGGAAGATGTTCCAAATATTGGAAATGATTATACGACATGGATATGTTCTGATTGAGATCTGGTATCTTTCACCAGCATATCAACATATTGAGGAACTAGGGTTTACAAATATTTTGGATATTCTGGAGTTTGAGGATGAGAATTAGATATGTACTGAGCAGAGTACATGGTTAATTCATATGGATGAAGAGACCTTAAAAAATCACCAAGGAAGCCATCTGGGAAATCATTAGTTTGCCATCGATAGGGCAACATCCAAATAAAGAAAGTTTCAAATGACTTCGAGAGGAAGATCACCGGTGCTACATCTGACCAAAGATCCATGAAAGTGAGCACTATCATCGACACAAACATCAAATTTGGTAGCATGATTATCAGATATAAGGTAACTCAGTCAAACCGTCTGAATTCTATTTCTAGTTCATGTATTTTGGCTACATACAAAATGATGAGAGATAATGTAAAGTTAGATCTATGCAGTTGGATTCTTGATGAGTTGTTAACCAACTTAGGAAAGATTAAGGGTGAGAAGAAGGGCACTTTCCGGTATGGGAACTTGTTAGTCAACTTGATGCTATATTTTTTGAATGATACACCCAGTTCTAGTAAGAGACAATGGGCTTTTGACATTCTGGTAGGAAGACAATTGAAACAGTCAATTGCTGCATTAGGAAGCCAAAGAGATGATAATATATGGGGGTATTTTAAAGCATTTCAAAAATCTATGAGGTCTAGGGTAAGGGTTCTTAAGCATATTATAGAAAAATATTCTATCAACATATGCTTCATAATAAAGAAGGATGAGACTCTCATGGAAGCAGTTAAGCCCCAAAATATTTGTATTGAAGAAATGGGCTATGGGGTGGATGCATAAATTCTTGATGCGTATGCAAAACTACTAATTGATGCACCAATATATGACACAGAGAAGCCTATGGTACTACATAGTAGAAAACTCAAGAGGTTGAAACATATTTCAACTGGAAGAAAAGAGAGAAGCAGGAAGGAAAAGCAAGTAAGTTTGTGTAGAAGGTCTCAAAGGACATCAAAGCACTAATTGATGTTGTCCCGGAGAAAGGTAGAAAGAGGAAGGATCCAGAAATTCATATTGAACCTGTTACTGTAGAATTTGAATCAGAGGATGACACACGGTTAGCATTTAAGAGGGTTGTTGGGAAGAAACCAAAGGAAACAAAGGTGGAATAAAATAAGCAACGGGTTAAGAAGGTCACAATCAAGCTACCATCATAGAAGTAAGCACCTAAAGCTACACTTGTAGCTGCATCTGGTACTGCCAAGAGGAAGAAGAAGGATGACACTGATTTCGGTAAGGTTTCACCTAAAACTTGTGCAGAATTGGTAGATGAAATCACTAAAGATAGCATCTTGAAGAATGTTAAATTTTATTATGAAAACTTAGAGGAGGATGAACAGAGAGAGGTACAAGAAGCACTCCTATTATACTTAGATATTTATAAGAAAGCCTTAATAGAGATAGAAAATCAAATATCGGCTGAGTTATATAACATGTTAGATGCTATAAGATTATCTGCTATGCAAGAAGATAAACACATTAAAATTCAATAGCTATTATCTATCTGTGTTACTATAGCTCTAGATGAAATGGAAAAGACAATTGAGGTGACAGACAAAACAATTTTCAATAGTAAACATAGGATAACTAGTTTGACGCTAGGGAGAGTGAATGAAATAATAAAGGAAACTCAAAAAGCATGGATTAAATTTTTGGGAGAAAACAGAGGATTCTTTACTTCACCGAAAACCAAGACAGATATTGTAGATACCCCAGCTGAAGGAAAAGGAAAGGGGATTATGGGAAACTTCACCATCAATTTTGAAAAACATTAAGATAGTGGAAATTGAGCCACCGGTAAATACAGATCTACAAACAAATACTAAGATATCGGCTAATACTATGAATGAACAAGCTAACATTGTATAGAATACTAATTTTTGAGGACAATTGACCTCTGGCTACAAATGTACAGGTTGAGGATATTGTTCCTACAAAGGAACCGATATAGACTGTACCAAGTGGTGAAGCCACCGGTGCATGTGAGGAGGTTACAAAGGATAAAACATCAGAGGAGAAAATAGGGGAATCCGACAAGGAACCATTTGTTGGTCCATCATTATTGTCAATTGACACTTATCAAGTAGAAAATAATAACATCAGAGAGATGAGTCCCACTGAACTAATGATGATGGCTGCTCAAAAACTGATGAAGGAGGAATCCACAGACAAGGGGATTATAGATCAATCAATCACTATTCTACACAGATTGGTCCCAGAGTGTAAGATTTAAAATTAAGTGAGCCCTTCCAACAAGCTTAAGGTAATCAATGAGAACATTTCAAAATACTTTCAATCCTTACAGTAAATCTCTAACCGACAAGCACTAGAAAGATTTACTTGGGCTAAGAGAGCCACTTTTGATCTGGTAATTGAAACAGAGAAGAAAAAGATTGAGGAGAAGCTAATCCTAATAGAAAATTCTTTGAAACAATGTACAAATATATATAGGGTATGTTGTAACACTGAAATACTTACAGCAAATGTAGATAAAAAGATAAAGGAGATTCGGGAGAAAATTGCAAGTATTGTTAACTCTTTTGATGGACTGATTTCATTGACTACATCAATTGATGGTCAAATTTTGATTTTGGAGAACCAAATTTCTGCTCTTGAAAAGGAAAGACAAAATAATTTGAAGAGACAGAAATCTGAGAGGCTTGGTGAGTCCCCAGTTGGATTCACTCTGTGAACACAAGAAAGAATGCATGGATATGGTGAGAAATCCCACACCGACAGAGGTAAATGAGAAAGAATATTTTGCACATTTATTGAGTGGACTTGTATCTATTTTCGAAACATTCAAAATTGGGTGGGATACTTATGTGGAGTTACTGAAGAAGGCTTATCCAGAAATTTTGAAGTTGGTCAAGCTCCGGTAAGACATTCTTGGGGATATTCATTGTACAGTTCTTATTCTTTGACATTCTTTTAACAATTTTTTTTGGGCATTGATGTCAAAGAGGGAGTAGTATAGACGTGAAAAAGAGTAAAAGAGTTGTATACATTAGGGGGAGTTTTGGAGTTTTGGATATTTGGAGTATTTTGCTTATTCAACTTAGGGGGAGCAGGGCAGGATGAAACCTACAGATAAAACCTTGACCATTTTTCACATGAGTATTGACATCAATGCCAAAGGGGGATATTGTTGGCAATTGGTTGGTTTCACTATGTTGTCATTGATGGCAACATGATTTTGTGTTATGGCTTCATTATTTTAATCTTCGGTGTATCGGCAGGCACTTCATGGATTCTACACCAGTAGGTCTGAAAGATTTCTTTGGTCACCAACAAGGCAAGCCAACATGGTATAGTAAAGGTTATCGGTATTGGAGACCGACATACCTTGGATCTGGCATCGACAATTTGTTTTAATGTTTATACATTCATGTTATCTGGCCGACATGTAATATGATATTGTATATATCTTTGTAAGGTGACATAAGGCATAAAAGTTGTATAGGGTATATAGGTCAGTTTCATAAATAATTTTCATAAAGACATGAGATAGGAGATTATGGATATGTGAATGTAATATAATGCAAAATTATTCAGAGAGATTATGTATGTAAGGAAATTTTTGTAAGGGTTAATCTGGCAAAGGGGTTTAGGGTTTCAAACCGGAATAGACAGAGCTTAAACCGGAACTGTATTCTGGCATAGAAGATACTATCTTAGCAGTTCACACTTCTCCAGATTGTAGTCTGGAATTTTATGTAGTCAGTGAGGCTGCTATTGTGATTGAGCAGTGTGCTCTAGGCTGTAAGCCTTCCTGCAAGTGCAGGCCCCTCATATTTTGTAATATCTCTTCTTATGGACAATGGATTGATATTGTGGGTCACAAATCCCACCATTGTTTTTCCTCTTTGAGGTTTTCCACGTATAAATTTATGTGTTTGGCTTATTGGTTGTTTTACTTCTTTCAATTCTATATGTATCGGTATACCAGTTGGTGTATGCATGTCTTGTTAAAACTAAAATCTACTATTCTGGTATAACATTGATTCACCCCCTCCTCAGTGTTATTGGTTTGCAATAGGTTCTTGAAGGAGTTATATGTAAATTTAATCCTCTGATACAAATGGTATTTCCATTCAAATAAAATAGAATTTTGACTCTTTTCTCTTCATTGCATGATTCTATCATTTTTTTAATCAAATCAACTAAAGGTTTATTTTATTTAGTGCATTGTTGTGATGTATGTAGCTTTTTGTTTATGCTTTGGCCCAAGGGGTCAATTAAACTGATTAAATAGAGTTGCAAAATGATAGGGCTTGTGCAAGGATTTTAGATAAGTAGTTTGGGTTAGGATTGCAAATAAGATATATTGTAAGGCAGTATTGTCTTAGATCTTATACTATTAGATGAACTTTTGTCACATTTTCAATTTACGTTTCATATCTTTCAGGTGCCCAATGGAGTAAGGAACTAATCACTGCTTGTAACTGGCTTTATTAATCATATTTACGTTGGTTTCATTGATGAGTCTCTACAATCTTTTAAATATCAAAACATCATTGCTAAAGTTTTCATGTATTTTCTGAGTTGTCCAACCATCTCATGCTCCAATTTAAGGTCGAGGATCACTGAAGGATTTTCCATCCTTGAGCATTCTCCCTTTCTGTTGAGAATTTTATGAGATAGTCTTCTTTGTTTTTCAATGAATTCCTGAGTGTGGTGCAGAGATCAGGAGGTTCATTGAAGGGATTTCCCTCCCAGGTTTTGCAGAGCCTGAAGTATAGAAGGATTTTGTATCCTTGTCGCAGTTGGTCCAAGACTAAAGGATATTGATAGTTGGAAGTGGCTTTCTATAGATATTCAAAGGAATCGGCTTGGTCTCTTCCCTATGGCAGTGTAAACCTATTTTTTGGGAACCAACGAGTTACTTTATTAAAGAAGAAGTCTAAATCATTTGAGAAGTTCAAGATTTTTAAAGCTATGGTTGAGACTAAGACTAGACTAAAACTAAAGTGTCTGAGATCTAACTGAGGTGGTTAATTTACTTCTGGTAAGTTCAAAGCATTTTTTGAAGAGCATGGAGTGAAGAGACAATTATTTGCACCTAGAACCCCTCGGCAGAATAGTGTTGTGGAGAGGAAAAATGGGACAATTTAGGAAGCTGCCAAAACCATGATGATTGTGATGAATAATGATGAACAAAAAATACCCTAAATGATACTGAGAGAGGGGGGGGTGAATCAGTACAGAAAAAAACTTTCCAACAACTTATCAAGCTAAAACAACACTAACCAATTGCCTTCATCACTGAACTTAACCATGGCAATACCGGTTAAACACAGTAAGACATCAGACAGCATAGGCCGGTAAGTCTGAACACTTCAAATACATTTAATACTTGATAAATACTTCATGCATAAACATATGCATGTGGTGTGTCAACAATACCATAACCATTAGCTCTACATGCATAATCACTTAAACAAAAAATACTTAATCATCACATGAAAAATGCACAACTCATGACACACAAATTTTTCATGTGGAAACCCAAATGGGAAAAACAATGGTGGAGATGAATACCCACAAGCTTGTTTTTGAACTCTTTTGAAGCTCGCTCTATTAGAAGCCTAGTCCAGTTAAAGACTTTACAATAAGGTTCTGTTAGAAACCGATCCTGTTAAAGATAACACAGTTAAGGGATGGCTATATACCTTGTTAAAGGTTGAAACCCTATTAATGGTTACCTTGCTAGAGGATTTAAAGAACTCAATGAACTTGAGTCACCAGGTTAGAGGATTTACAGTAAGCCTGTTAAAGCTACCCAGTAAAGGGATTTTCCTTCTATTGAAATGGTTAGAAGACAACATGTAAAGCTTTGATATGATAACAACACTATATTCTAAGGTAGATCCTTTTCAGTTCCTCTACTCTGTAATCACACTCTGCAGTTTTCTCTCATTGGTCTGGCAAGTATCTCATCACTTGGATACACACACAACATTTGCCAACAACTTACAATAACAAACATCATTGACCTTATATACAATAATTAGGTCAGTAGCATAAACCCTAAACCCTAAGCATTTTAGGCTTACAATACAAGCAGTCCAATCTTGACCATCCAAACACTTTGCATAGAGCAATACAATTTCAAACAGATCACAAGATAATCTACATCATCCATTCTTCACCACGCATAGAAATTAGTAACTCATCACGCTTTCTTCTCATACTGCTAAGAAGAATGTTCATTCCTGAGGTAGATATTTAATGCAGTTGATCTTTACATGCAAGATCTTCAAGGAAATCCTTCACGTACACAAAGATGATGTGGCATCATGATCTCATCTTCATCTCTTAGATAACTCATCACATAATGTCATCGGTTGCATCGCACAAGCAATATTGCCAAATCGGAAACCCTAGAGCCGAGACTACCAACCGGTAGTCACACTCAGTGAAACCCCAACACCGGTTCACTACATCTCTTCATACCTATTCACCAACTTCTTCCAATCTACATATTGGTTCACTTACACATATTGACATCAATGACAACATACATTATCATCATATCAACATGTCAGTTTATCATATGCCAGCAATCTCCCCTTTGGCATTGATGGCAATACTCAGTGTAGCATTGCAACTATAAACATCATAAACCAGTGTATTTTGCATCATTAGATATCTTCTCCCCCTTTGACAACAATGCCAAAGTGGAGGCACAAGCTTCCATTCTCCACTATGTTGCTCCCCTATGGAGTAGCATCCTTCAACACATCAATCCTGAAAGATTTGACACTATAGTACCTAACTGATGTGGAGCACACAACTTTAGTTGACTTCATGAAGGGGAAAAACCCCTAATTAACCTCTCAAATAGGTAATGGTAAGTGCTTAGTGAATATATCTGCTAGCTGCTCCTTACTGGAAACATGTTCTAGTACAACCTCCTTATTCTGAACCTTTTCTCTCAAGAAGTGATACTTAAGGTCAATGTGCTTAGTTCTAGCATGCAATACCAGATTCTTGGAAATATTGATTGCACTGGTATTGTCACAAAATATACTTGCCGGTTCAGATATAGGTACTTTGAAACCTTCCAATACATGTTTCATCTAGATTGCTTGAGTGCAGTTCATAAATTTTGCCACATATTTTGCTTCAGATGTAGACTGAGAAGTACAACTTTGCTTCTTGCTTGTCCAAGAGACTAGTCTTCCACCAAGAAAGAATGCTCCACTAGTTGTTCTCTTCCAGTTGTCTACATTACCTGCCCAATCAAAATCAGTATATACTTTGAGATTAAAGTCACCATTATATGGATACCACAATCCATAGTCAACTATTCCTTTCAGATATCTAAGAATTCGCTTGACAGCTACCAAGTGGGATTCTCTTGGAATTTTCTGAAAATGAGCTACTATGCCCACTACATGACCAATATTTGGTCTATTGTGCACCACATAGTGCAGCTTATCGATCATTGACTGGTACTCCTTCTCATTCACCAATGTTGAATCATCTTCCTTAGTCAGTTTACAGTCGGTCACCATCGTTGTACCAACTGGTTTTCTCTCCTCCATGCCAAAGGTCTTCAATACCTCTTTGACATACTTGGACTGGGTAATAAAGATACCCTCTTTCATTTGCTGAATATGTAAACCAATGAAGAAATTTATCTCTACAATTAGAGACATCTCAAACTCTTTCTTCATTTCATTTGCAAAAGCATGACTCATTTTATCATCTCCTCCAAAGATTATGTCATCTACAAATACTTCACAGATCAGAATCTGATCACCTTCGGATTTTAGGTAGATGTTTCTATCCTCACTTGTTCTTTGAAATCCTATCTTCACAAGATGAGAGTGTAACCATTCATACCATGCCCTAGGTGCTTGTTTTAATCCATACAGAGCTTTGTGTAATCTACACACCATGTTACTATCTTCTGATAAGGAAAACCCATCTGGTTGCTTAATATACACTTCCTCTTCTAGGATTCCATTCAAAAACATAGACTTTACATCCATCTGATAAACCTTAAATCCCTTGAATGCTACAAATGCAAGTAGCATTTGGACAGCTTCTAGTCTAGCCATAGGAGAAAAGGTTTCTCCATAGTCTTCTCCCTCTTCCTGAGCATATCCTTTGCATACAAGTCTTGCCTTGTTCCTCACAATTATGCCTTCTTCACTTAGCTTATTCTTGAAGACCCATTTGGTACCTATGACATTCTTGTGTTCTGGTCTGGATACCAAGGACCATGTTGCATTCTTTTCTATTTGGTCTAGCTCCTCTTCCATTGCCTTAATCTAGTCTTCATCTGTAATTGCTTCTCTGAAAGTCTTGGGCTCCAATTCAGAAATCATGCAAGAGTTTTCTTTCACCTTTCTTCTTGTGAGTATCCCTGCATCTTTATCTCCTATGATTTTCTTTAGATCATGATGTAGTTTCACATACCTAGGAATGACTCTAACTGGTTCTGCTAGTTTTTCCTCTTCTTCTTCACTTACCTCTTCTTGTTCACCTACTGTAGCTTCTACTGGTACAGAAACATCGATATCTTTACTTGTTTCTTTCTTAACCAGTTCCCAGAAGGCTATACCCAGTTCATCTTCCACTTCCTCACTGTAGGTTTCCTCAGGTTCCTCAAGGGATTCATCAAGCCTAACATTGATACTCTCAACAATTTTTTGTGTTTTATTATTGTAGCACTTGAGAGCTTTGCTCTTGGTGGAATATCCTAGAAATATTCCTTCATCACATTTAGCATCAAACTTGCTCAGATGCTCACCTCTCTTGATGTAAGACTTACTACCAAACACTTTAAAATAACTCATTGTGGGAGTTTTCCCGGTCCAATACTCATAAGGGGTTTTAACTCTATCTTTCTTGATGAGTACTTGGTTCATAGTATAGACTACAGTGCTCACTGCTTCTCTCCAAAAAGTGTGAGCAACCTTTACTTGGATCAGCATTGTTCTAGCCGCTTCAACTACAATCTTGTTATTCCTTTCTACTATGCCATTTTGTTGTGGTGTCCTTGGGGTAGACAACCTCCTCGTGATACCGCTATCTTCACAGTACTTGTTGAATTCATCAGAAGTGAATTCACCTCCTTGATCGGTTCTTAGGCATTTTATCTTTTGACCACTTTCCTTCTCTACTCATTTTCTAAAGGCTTTGAACTTTCCAAATGCCTTAGTTCAAGAATGTGACCCACATCATTCTTGAGCAGTCATCAGTAAGAATCATGAAATACCTATCTCCCTGAATACTTCTAGTTTTCATAGGACCACACAAATTAGTATGCACAAGATCAAGTAAGTTTTCTGCTGAAAAAGATTTACCTTTGAAAGTTGAGGAAGACATCTTCCCAAGTTGACATTCTCTGCACAAATAATTCTCTAGTTTGTTCAGCAAAGGCAATCCTCTTATTGCCTTGATCTTACTAGCCTTTATAATATTATCAAAGTTCATATGAAAAAGTCTCCTATGCCATATCCAACTGTCATCAAACTTCGCCATCAAACACCGACTTATCTTGGAATTCAACTGAAACAAGTTACCTCTGGTCTGCTTACCGATGGCAATAAGTTCACCACTTTTTCCAATTATACTGCAAACTCCACTTTTGAACTCTAGAATGAGTCCTTTATCATTTAGCTAAGCAACACTCAATAGTTTATGCTTAAGACCTTCTACCCAATAGACATCATCTGCACTTCTCTTTCCATTCACTGAGATGGATCCTTTACCTTTCACAAACATGGTGCATCGTTGCCAAATCTAACAACACCTCCATCATATTCTTCTAAAGACAAAAACTTTCTCCAATCACCAGTCATGTGGTGAGAACAACCACTATCAATTATCCACTCATTAGAGTTGTCAATGTGAGAGACAAGTGCTTTCTTGTTAGACACTTCTTCCTTTACAGCTACAAACACCATGTCCACATTCTCTTCATCCTCAGATTCTTCATCAATAACACCTTCATCCACTGCAACAAGACAATTTCTTCTATTTCCTCCTTTATACTTTCTAAACCTCTCTGGTTTATCCTTATTCTCATTGTTAGGACAGTTAATAGCTATATGTCCTATCTTATTATAGGAAAAACATTTTAAAGGAAGCTTACCTCTGTATTTTCTAGTACCTTTTGGAAGTCTCTTGGCAAGAAGAGCTTCAAACTCCATCAGAATCTCTTCATCATCCATACCTCCACTTTGCATGGATTCATAACTAGTACTTGCTTCTTTTCCTTTTCTAGTTGGTGCAACAGATGCTCTAAAAGCTGACTCAGTCTTCTGAACACTGCCATCATAGCTATTCAACTCATATGTAGTTATCTTTGCAATGATAGAGTCTAAGGATACCTTCATTTTGTCAATAGACCTTAGTTCCTGAATAGCAACAACTCTGATTGCATAGACCAGTAACAATGATCTCAAGACTTTATTGACAACGGTGGCATCATCAATTGTTCTACCAGTGCTCTTGATATCTCCAACAACAGTCTTGATTCTTATGCCATATTGTTGAATAGTCTCACCTTCAACCATCCTCATGTCTTCAAATTTTCCTCTAAGGCTCTCCTCCTTAGCTTTCTTTACATGCTCCTCACCGCCATAAATATTTTCCAATGTGTCCCATACATCTTTAGGAGTGTCTTTATCTTGTACATCAATGAACTCAATATCATTCAAACTGCTAATAAGGGCTTCCATGACTTGCCCATTTTCTTCAATCTCTCTTTTCTGATCATCGATCAAAGTGCTAGTGGGAATTACATAGACATTCTCAACATAGCTCTAGTGTTGAGCACCCAAACTCTTGATATAGATTTTCATTCTATCCTTCCATATTTTGAAGTTATCTCTATTTAACATAGGACCTTCCTTCTTCATCATTAAGACATGATCTTTTACCTCAAGCGGTTAAGCTTATATCACCGAGGACATGGAGTTGCTCTGATACCAATTGATGAATAATGATGAACAACAAATACCCTAAATGGTACTGAGAGGGGGGGTGAATCAGTACAGATAAAAAATTTTCAACAGCTTATCAAGCTAAAACAACACTAACCGATTGTCTTCATCACTGAACTTAATCATAGCAATAATGGTTAAACACAGTATGACTTCAGACAACATAGACCAGTAAGTCTGAACACTTCAAATACATTTAATACTTGACAACTACTTCACCCATAAACATATGCATGTGGTGTGTTAACAATACCATAACCATTAGCTCTGCATGCATAATCACTTAAACAAAGAATACTTAATCATCACATGAAAAATGCACAAATCATGGCACATATTTTTCACGTGGAAACCCAAATGGTAAAAACCACGGTGGGGATGAATACCCACAAGCTAGTTTTTGAACTCTTTTGAAGCTTGCTCTGTTAGGAGCCTAGTCTGGTTAAAGACTTTACAATAACGTTCTGTTAGGAACCAATCCTGTTAAAGATCACCTAGCTAAGGGATGGCTATATGCCATGTTAAAAGTTGAAACTCTATTAAAGGTTACCTTGCTAGAGGATTTAAAGAACTCAATGAACTTGAGTCACCTGGTTAGAGGATTTACAGTAAGCCTGTTAAAGCTACCCAGCAAAGGGATTTTCCTTTTGTTGAAATGGTTAGAAGACAACAGGTAAAGCTTTGATCTGATAATAGCACTATATGCTAAGGCAGATCCTTTTTAGTTCCTCTACTTTGCAATCACACTCTACAGTTTTCTCTCACTGGTTTGGCAAGTATCTCATCACTTGGATACACACACAACATTTACCAACAAATTACAATAACAAACATCATCAACCTTATAGACAACAATTAGGTTGGTTGCATAAACCATAAACCCTAAGCATTTTAGGTTTACAATACAAGTAGTCCAATCCTGACCATCCAAACACTTTGCATAGAGCAATACAATTTCAAATAGATCACAAGACAATCTACATCGTCCATTCTTCACCGTACATAGAAATCAGTAACTCATCACGCTTTCTTCTCATACCGCTAAGAAGAATGTTCATTCTCGAGGTAGAAATTTAATACAGATGATCTTTATATGCAAGATCCTCAAGGAAATCCTTCACCTGCACAAAGATGATGTGGCATCACGATCTCATCTTCATCTCTTAGCTAACTCATCACAGAATGTCATTGGTTGCATGGCACAAGCGATATTGCCAAACTGGAAACCCTAGAGCTGAGACTACCAACTGGTACTCACACTCAGTGAAACCCTGACACCGGTTCACTGCATCTCTTCATACCGGTTCACCAACTTCTTCCAATCTGCATATCGGTTCACTTACACTTATTAACATCAATGAAAACATACATTTGATGAATCAATGATGAACAGTTAGTACCAAACCGGTACTGAGAGGGGGGAACTAGTACTGAGAAAAACACTTCCTTGAACCGGTTTGATTGAGAACACTGCACTTGATTGGCAAGCAATAACACTGGTCTAAACCAAATTACTATTGGTTAAACATAGTGAAAGACATAAACCAGTAACTTAAGTTTCCACACAATCTAACATCTTATTTCCACTTCACCCATATGCATATAGTAGTAATATTTCAACAGAAATGTAAAGACTTACTAGTTCAACATGCTTTACCACTTGATAGAGAATAACAAGGCATCACATGAAAAGCATCACACATAACACACATATTTTTAACTTGGAAACCCAACTGGGAAAAACCACGATGGGGATGAATACCCACAAGATGTTCTTTGAACCCTTTTGAAGTTCGCTATGTTAGGAGCCTAGTCTGATTAAATACTTTACAATAGGTTTTGTTAGGAACCGATCGTGCTAGGGATCACCTGGTTAAGGGATGGCTGAAATACCTAGTTAAAGGTTACCTTGTTAGAGGATTTTAAGAACTCAATGATTTTGAGTCACCCTGTTAAAGGATTTACAATAAGCCGGTTAAAGCTACCCTGTTAAGGGATTTTCCAACTGTTGAAGTGGTTAGAGGTCAACAAGTATTACAATGATCTGGTAACAACACTTAAATGCCAATGCAGATCCACTTTAGTTCCTTCCTTCTGCAATCACACTCTGTAGGTATCAATTCTCTTATCTAGTCTGGCAAGAATCACATATCTCTGCACTTAGATACACAGACAACATTTGCCAACAACCTCAACATGAGAATCAACACCAACCTTATAGGAAATAGATAGGTCGGTGGCATAAACCCTAAACCCTAAACATTTAGGTTAAGTATTCAGTCGATTCGATCCTAACTGTTGAACATATTGCATTGATTACAATGGTCTTGAATAGATCTCAAGATGTTCTCCATCGTTCGTTCTTCACCGCTTACAGAGTCTTCACACATTCCTGAGGTAGATAGGATCAATCTCCTTCATGCAAGATCCTTCACACGCACAAGGCTGATGTGGCAACACAATCTGTTCTTCATTGTAATGCTAACTCATCACACAATGTCATCGGTTGAATCACACAGGCATAGAACACTTCAATCGGAAACCCTAAAGCTAAGACTACCAACCAGTAGTCATACCATATGAAACCTTGATACAAAACATTCCATATACCGGTTCACTTGGACAAACATACCGCTTCACTTTTTCACATACACCGGTTCGCAACATCATACTAGTTCTCTTGCAAGTTGCTTACTTCAATATACTGGTTCACTCTTCAGTATATTGACATTAATGACAACATATAATATCATCATGTCATCATACTCTGCACATATGCCAACAATCTCCCCCTTTGGCATTGATGGCAATATACAAATATATCTCTCTGCTTCACATCTTCTCCACTTCACATCTTCTCCCCCTTTGAAAACAATGCCAAAGTGAAGGCATAAGCTTCTATGTTCTACTATGATGCTCCCCCTAAGGAGTAGCATCCTTCAACACACCAATCCTGAAAAAGATATATCAATGTAAATCCTGACTGATGTGGAGCACACACCTTTAGTTCACCTCTTGAAGGGGTAGCACCCCTAATTCACCTCTCAGATAGGTAAAGGTAGCCATCGGTAGAGACTTGGTGAATATGTTTGCTAACTGCTCCTTACTAGAAACATGTTCCAGTACAACTTCTTTGTTCTGAACCTTTTCCCTTAAGAAGTGATACTTAAGCTCAAAGTGCTTGGTTCTAGAATGTAAAACTGGATTCTTGGAGATGTTAATCGCACTTGTGTTGTCACAAAATATTTTTACTAGTTTAGATACAGGAACTTTGAAGCCATTTAATACATGCTTCATCCAGATTGTCTAGGTGCAGTTCATAAATCCTGCAACATACTCTGCTTCTACTATAGACTGAGAGATACAGCTCTTCTTCTTACTCATCCATGAGACTAGTCTGCCACCAAGAAAGAATGCACCACCGTTTGTGCTCTTCCGGTCATCCACATTACCAGCCCAGTCAACATCTATAAACACTTTCAGGTTGAAATCATTACTATATGGATACCATAATCCATAGTCAATAGTTCCCTTCAGATATCTCAGAATCCGCTTGACTGCTACCAAGTGGGATTCTCTTGGGCTTTTCTAGAACTGTGCAGTAATGCCCACTGCATGTGCAATGTCTGGTTTTCTATGAACTACATAGTGCAATTTACCAATCATGGATCGGTATTCCTTCTCATTTACCAACTCTGAGTCATCCTCCTTTGATAGTTTACAACTGGTCGGTGTACCAACCAGTTTATTGTCTTCCATGCCAAAGGTCTTCAACATCTCTTTGACATATTTGGACTGAGTGATAAAGATTCCATCTTTCATTTGTTGAATCTATAGTCCAATGAAGAACTTAATCTCCCCTATAAGTGACATCTCAAACTCCTTTTTCATCTCATCTACAAAATCATGACTCATCTTATCATCTCCTCCAAAGATTATGTCATCAACAAATACCTCATAGATTAGATTCTGATTTCCTTCTGACTTCAGGTAGATATTACTATCCTCACTTGTTCTCTCAAATCCAATCTTCACAAGATGGGAGTGCAAGCATTCATACCATGCTCTAGGTGCCTACTTTAGTCCATACAAGGCTTTATGTAGCCTACACACCATGTCATCGTCTTTTAATAGGGCAAACCAATCTGGTTGCTCTATGTACACCTCCTCTTCAAGTACTCCATTTAGGAATGCAGACTTTACATCCATTTGATATACTTTGAATCCTTTGAATGCTGCATATGCAAGAAGCCTATGAACTCCTTGCACTCTGGCTATTGGAGCAAAGGTTTCTCCATAGTCTTCTCCTTCTTCTTGGGCATATCCTTTACACACCAATCTGGCTTTGTTTCTAACCAATGAGCCATCTTCATTCAGCTTATTTCTGAAAACCCTTTTGGTGCCAATGACATTTTTATGCTCCGGTCTGGGTACCAAAGACCATGTACCATTCTTTTCTATCTAGTCAAGTTCCTCTTCCATTGCCTTGATCCAGTCTTCATCTTTATGTGCCTCTCTGAATGTTTTAGGCTCAAATTCAAAGATCATGCAAGAGTTTTCTCTAACCTTCCTTCTCATAAGAATTTCTACATCCTTGCCTCCTATGATGTGCTTTGGATCATGATTCAGCTTTACATACCTAGGAATGATCTTGGTTTTTTCTTCTTGCTTTTCTTCTTCATCCTCATCTTCATCAGCATCAACATCTACCGGTGTAGGAGCACTGTTACTGGTGCTAGATTTTTTTGTAACCGGTTCCTATAAGGTTACTACAGGTTCATCTCCTACTTGCTCACTGTTGGTTTCCTCAGATTTATCAGAGGTTTCATCAACTCTAACATTGATGCTTTCAACAATTCTTTGAGTCCTATTGTTGAAACATTTGAGAGCTTTTCTTTTTGTGGAATACCCTAGGAATATTCCCTCATCACATTTAGCATCAAACTTGCTCAGATGTTCACTCCTCTTGATATAACATTTTCTACCAAACACTCTAAAGTAGGTTACCACTGGTATCTTACCGGTCCAACACTCATAAGGTGTTTTATCCTTACCCTTTTTTATAAGTACCTGGTTCATTGTGTAGACTGCAGTGCTCACTGCTTCTCTCCAAAAGTTGTGAGCAACCTTCCCTTGGATCAACATAGTTCTAGCTGCTTCAACCATAGTCCGATTGTTCCTTTTTTGCTAGACCATTCTGCTGTGGAGAGTGGGGGGCAGATAGTTGCCTCTTGATGCCACTCTCTTCACAGTATTGGTCGAATTCACCAGAAGTGAGTTCTCCTCCTTGATCAGTTCTTAAGAACTTAATCCTCTTACCGCTTTCTTTTTCAACCAGTGCTCTGAAGGCTTTGAACTTTCCAAAAGCTTTAGATTTGTTCTTCAAGAATGTGACCCACATCATTCTTGAGCAATCATCAGTCAGAATCATAAAATACCTATCTCCCTACACACTCCTGGTTTTCATAGGACCACACAAATCAGCATGCACAAGATCAAATAAATTGTCTGTAGTGAAAGGTTTACCTTTGAAGGTTGAGGAAGAAATTTTTCCCAGTTGACACTCTCTACACAAAGGATTCTTCGGTTTGCTCAATTAGGCAATCCTCTAACTGCCTTGATCTTACTGGCCTTCATAATATTATCAAAGTTTACATGGTAGAGTCTCCTATGCCATATCCAACTATCCTCAAACTTAACCATTAGACATGTACTGACATTAGCATTTATCTAAAATAGGTTACTTTTGGTTTGCATACCAGTAGCCATCAGTTCACCATTCTTTCCTTTGATTTTGCACACTCCATTTTTGAATTCTAGAGTGAGTCCATTATCATTCAGTTGAGCAACACTCAAAAGGTTGTGTCTGAGACCTTCTACCCAATACACATTGTCAGCACTGCTTCTTCCATTTAGAGAGATGAACCCTCTGCCTTTTACCATACATGGTGTATCATTACCAAAATGAACCACACCACCATCATACTCCTCCTGAGATAGAAACTTACTCTGGTCACTAGTCATATGGTGAGAACAGCCACTGTCAATAATCCACTCATTGGAATTATCAAAGCGGGAGACAAGAGCCTTCTTGTCTGACACATCTTCCTTGACTGCTACAAACACAATATCTTCACTTTCTTCATATTTTGATTCCTCATCAGTGACACCTTCATCAACTGCTACAAAACAATTTCTCCAGTTTCCTCCTTTGAACTTCTTGAACCTCTCTGGTTTGTCCTTGTTGTCACCATTAGGGCATTTTACAGCAATATGTTCTATCTGGTTACAAGAAAAGCATTTCAAAGGAAGCTTACCTCTGTATTTACCGGTTCCCTTGGGAAGTCTCTTGGCAAGAAGAGCTTCAAATTCCATTAGGATCTCCTCATCATCCATTTCTCTACTTTGTCTTGGATCACCACTAGTACTAGCTTCTTTGCCTTTTCTGGATGGTGTAGCAGATGCTCTAAAGGCTGATTCAGTCTTCTGAATACTGCCATCATAATTATTTAGCTCATAAGTTGTTAACTTTGCAATGATGGACTCTAGGGATACCTTTGTCTTGTCTACAGACCTCAACTCTTGAATAGCAGCAACCCTTATTGCATAGACCGGTAATAAGGATCTCAAAACTTTGCTAACAATAGTGGAATCTTCCATTTTACCACCTACACTCTTGATATCTCCAACAAGAGTTTTGATTCTTATTCCATATTGTTGAATGGTCTCTCCTTCAACCATCTGCATGTCTTCAAACTTTCCCCTAAGGCTTTCTTCCTTAGCTTGTTTCACATGCGCATCACTGCCATAGATATTCTCAAGGGCATCCCATACTTCTTTGGGATTCTCTTTGTCCTGAACATCAATAAACTCAATGTCAGATAAACTATTGATTAGGGCTTCCATGACTTGCCCATTCTCCTGAATCTCTCTCTTTTTATCATCGATGAGAGTACCGATAGGGATAACATAAGCATTTTCAACATAGCTCCAGTGTTGAGTACCCATGCTTCTGATGTATATCTTCATTCTGTCCTTCCATATTTTAAAGTTGTCTCTGTTCAACTTTGGACCTTCCCTCTTCATCATTAGAGTAGGATCTTTACCTCAAGCGGTTAAGCTTACAACACAGAGGACCTGGAGGATGCTTTGATACCAATTGATGAATCAATGATGAACAGTTAGTACCAAACCAATACTAAGAGGGGGGGTGAATCAGTACTGAGAAAAACACTTTTCCTTGAACCAGTTTGACTAAGAATACTGCACTTGACTAGCAAGCAATAACACCAGTCTAAACCATATTACTACTGGTTAAACACAGTGAAACACATAAATCAGTAACTCGGCTTTCCACATAATCTAACATCTTATTTCCACTTCACCCATATGCATACACTAGTAATACTTCAACAAAAATGTAAAGACTTGCTGGTTCAACATGCTTTACCGCTTGATAGAGAATAACAAGGCATCACATGAAAAGCATCACACATAACACACATATTTTTTGCTTGGAAACCCAACTAGGAAAAACCACGGTGGGGATGAATACCCACAAGCTATTCTTTGAACCCTTTTGAATTCCACTCTGTTAGGAGCCTAGTCCGGTTAAAGACTTTACAATAGGTTTTGTTAGGAACTGATCCTGCTAGGGATCACCTGGTTAAGGGTTGAACCCTGTTAAAGGTTACCTTGTTAGAGGATTTTAAGAACTCGATGATTTTGAGTCACCCTGTTAAAGGATTTACAATAATCCGGTTAAAGCTACATTGTTAAGGGATTTTCCAACTGTTGAAGTGGTTAGATAGGTATTACAATGATCTAGTAACAACACTTAAATGCCAATGCAGATCCACTTTAGTTCCTTCCTTTTGCAATCACACTCTACAGATATCAATTCTCTTATCTGGTCTGGCAAGAATCACGTATCTCTGCACTTACATACACACACAACATTTCCAACAACCTCAACATGAGAATCAACATCAACCTTATAGGAAACAAATAGGTTGGTAGAATAAACCCTAAACCCTAACCATTTAGGTCAAGCAATTCAGTCGGTTTGATCCTAACCGTTGAACATATTGCATTGATTACAACAATCTTGAATAGATCTCAAGACATTCTCCATCGTTCATTCTTCACCGCTTACAAAGTCTTCACACATTCCCAAGGTAGATAGGATCAATCTCCTTCATTCAAGATCCTTCACACACACAAGGCTGACGTGGCAACACAATCTGTTATTCATTGCAATGCTAACTCATCACACAATATCATCAGTTGAATCACACAGGCATAGAACACTTCAACTGGAAACCCTGAAGCTAAGACTACCAACCGATAGTCATAACATATGAAACCTTGATACAAAACATTCCATATACCAGTTCACTTGGACAAACATACCGCTTCACTTTTTCACATATACAGGTTTGCAACATCATACCGGTTCTCTTGCAAATTGCTTACTTCAATATATTAGTTCACTCTTTAGCATATTCACATCAATGACAACATACAATATCATCATGTCATCATACTCTGCACATATGCCAACAACATTATCATCATATCAACATGTCAGTTCATCATATGCCATCAAATTGAAGGAAATGTTCCACAAATCTATTGGAGAGAAGTTGTGAGTATTATTGTATATACTCTTAACTAGGTGCATATCAAAGGTGATACTGATAAGACTCCTTCCGAGTTATGGTTTGGTCATGCTCGTACAATTAGATATTTTAGAATTTTTGGAAGTAAATTCTATATCAGAAGAGATAAAGATTTAGGGAAGTTTTATTTTAGATGTGATGAAGGAATCTTTCTTGGTTATTCTACTAAAAGCAAGGCCTATCAATCTTATAACAAGAGATTGGAAAAGATAGTTGAGAGTGCTAATGTGAAAGTTGATGAAAGCAATGTAAGACTGGTCGGATCTTGTAGATATGATTTAGATGATCAGGATGTTAGTTTAGATAAAGGAAAGAAAGTGCAGATCCAAAATCAAATTCAGATTGTTCCATGAAAGCCTGAGAATAAAGGGGAAGGTACAAGTGCTAGTGCAGAAGTAAGAGCTCAAGAGTCTAAAAGTCAAGTAAATCTTAAGACTCCCAAGTATGTAAGATTGAATCATTCAAAGAATCAAATCTTAGGTGATAGGAATAAAGGTCTTATGACTAGAAGAATAATCTATGAAGAGTATTGCTTGATCTCTAAAATTGAACCTAAGGATGTTGATGAAGCATGCAAAGATGAAAATTAGGTTAAAGCAATGGAAGAAGAATTGATCCATATTAAAAAGAGTAATACATGGATTCTTGTTCCCAGATCTAAGGATAAAAATGTAATTGGAACTAAATGGGTCTTTCAGAACAAATTGAATGAGGAAGGTCAAGTGGTTAGGAACAAAGCTAGACTTGTTTGTAAGGGATATTCTCATATGGAAGGAATTGACTTTGAGGAGACTTTTTTTCTGGTGACAAGAATTGAAGCTGTTAAATTATTTCTTGCTTATGTTGCTTACAAAGATTTCAAAGTTTATCAGATGGATGTCAAGTCAGCCTTTCTTAATGGTGAGTTAGAAGTTTATATTGAGAAACCAAATGGATTTTAGTTGATAGATCAAGAAGATATGGCTTGCAGATTGAAGAAAACGTTGTATAGATTCAAGCAAGCCCCAAGAGCTTAGTATGCTAGATTGGATAGGTATTGATGAAGCATGAATTCAATAAAGGTATTGCTGATAGTAATATGTATTTCAAGGTTAAACATGATAACATCTTAATTGTTGAGGTATTTGTTGATGATATTATTTTTGGTGGAGATGATAGTTTGTGAAATAAGTTTGTTGATGACATGAAAAATGAGTCTGAGATGTCTATGATTGGTGAGATAAAATTATTTTTGGAAAATTACTCAATTAGATAAAGGAATTTTTATATCTCAGTCCAAGTATGTGAAAGAGTTGTTGAAGAAGTTTGGTTTGGATGATGCAAAGCTAGTTGGTACTCCTATGGTGACTGGATGTAAGTTGACTAAGGATGATGATTCTCCAAAATCCAATCAAACTGGATATAGGTCTATGATTGGTGGTCTGCTTTATTTGACTCAAACTAGACTGGATATTATGAATGTTGTGTGTCTTGTTGCTTGATTTCAAGCTGATCCTAGGGAATCTCATGTTGTAGCTATGAAAAGGATTTTTAGATATTTGAAAGGGACAATTGATTTTGGTTTGTGGTGTCCTAAAGATGATGATTTTACTTTGAGTTCTTTTACAAACCTTGATTGGGTATGTGATGTTGATGACAAAAAGAGTACTAGTCATGGTGCATTTTTCTTGGGAAAGAGATTGGTTTCATGGATGAATAAGAAGCAGAATGCTATTTCTTTATCTATTGCAAAGGTTGAATACATTGTTGCTACTAGAAATTGTACTTGGGTAATATGGATGAAGCATATGTTAAAGGATATCAGATTTGTTTATGATGTGCCTACTACTATATATTATGATAATTCATGTGTGTTAACTGTGCAGTCTAAATAGTGTCTTTAGCCTGAAGGTCTTTCTTACTTTTTATTTTTAGGGCTTTCTTTTTCTTCTCCATGAGTCTCATTATTCACTTATGTTGGTCAAATCCTAAGTCACGACTTTCATGTGTTTTTGAACCTGGTCGCTAGTTCTTTGCATTTCCTAATCATGTCATGGAGTTCCAAGTTTTCATAAGTTCTCAATAGCCTGACTTTTTCCCTTAAAGTATTTTCTCTTCGCCACTCGAGCGGAAGTTGTTGAAAAGTTTGAAGTTCCGATCATTGGTTCTGGAATTTTAATTTCTCATGACCACATACTCAGTGAGCTCTATCTTGATTTTTGGGTGTCACCGCCTTGTAAAGTGATATGTATGGACTAACCTTGATTTTCCTTTTTAGCAGGAACCTGCAAATTTCAAGAATCATTTTTCAAGGGAAAAAATTAAATGCAGCATTAAATGATTGTCATGTCAAAATAAGTACCTAGACGAGGTGGAAAAAAAAGACTTTTGAATCTCATTCTATTTTTGAGTTGTTGTTTTCATGCAGTGCTTCACTTTAACAGTTTGCACTCATGCAGAGTGGAATTCAGAATCACTGGTCTGGCATAAGGGATATTGAAATTGAAAATCTCAATTTCAAGAATTTTTTGGAGCATCTTGAGCAAGGTGTGTGCCCTTGGTTTCCTTGTGTTGTGGAGTGCAGCTCTTGGGTTTGAGACATGGATTAACCACCTCCTGTGGATTCTATAAGTCTAGTGGTTGTATCGGGCATTAACAGGTATATCTTTTGGTGCAACAATAGCCACACTTGTAACAACTGGAATCAAAGCTTAGTCATAGGTTCAAACCCCTCGCTTATGATGGGGGGGATTGTTTCAAGGTGTGTTCCCTTGGTCTCCTTGTGTTGTGAAGAGTAGAGCTTATGTTTGTGACATGGCTTAACCACCTCCTATGGATTCTATAAGTTTAGTGGTTATATCGAGCATTAACAGGTCGATCTTTTGGTGCAACGACAACCACACTTGTAATTGGTAGAAAAACCCCGTTGCATGCTAAAATGTTACATAGCGGCTTGGTCCATGCATGAGGTTTTCTGTGTGATATACTAGGTGTTTATTTAGTAATTGCATGTACGAATAAATATAATCCGAAAAACCAAGAAGTTAGAACCGAGGATGGATCGGTGATCATGTGAATTAACCTTGAAAATATTTCCCGTACATTGTGGATTCCAGAGAAAGAAGCTTTTGAGGAGATGTTTGTGGTTGTTGGGGAAGAATTTTTCAAGACTCATGAGGACTGGTGTAAGAATTCCATCGCCAAGAATTGGTTGAAGTCTAAAAAGGGAGGTAAGTCTCAATTACCTACTAAACTCAAACGACTGTATTTCAGAGAAGAAATTTGAGATATTATCACTTAGTTGCATCATGTGGTGGGAAGTGCTCGCTCAGACCCTTTCAAATTCTAGATGTGTCATTTCATCTTGGTTATCTGTAGGGAAAATAATTCTATCGATTGGGCTGCAATAATTAGTTACCACTTAAATGAACAGTTGAAATGTTTTTCAGCAAACTGTAGCTTTCAATATGAGTTTGTATTTGATTTATGTTCTGGCTAGCCAAGAAACTGTTTGGGCAGGATTAGAATCACAAGGTTCCCCTACCTCAAATGTGTCTTTCTATAGAAAAATTGCTCAGCTCACTAAGCAAGTTGGGATGAAAGTTTACTCTCGTGTCAATGATGCATTTCTTATGGAAATTGTTAAAAGACTTGAAGGAAAATCTGAACTTTGGGTTTCACATGAAGTTGGTGCTTTGATAATGAAATTTGGGAGTTTTAATACTCAATTTGATAGATTCACCTACCTCAGGATCGGGGGTTTTGAAAATACTCCATTGAAGTTACCCCAATTTCCAACTGATTTTCTTATCTATCTTGAAGTGTGTTGGCAAATGATCATTGTTAATGTTAAATATTTGAATATGAGGAAGAAGGGTATGCATTTCCATTATCTATGTCCTCCTTTTTTCTATAAGAACAATAGTGTTGCCAAAGGGGTTGAGAAAACCCTAAGTGAATTTCATTTTCAACATTTGTCGGCAAGGGTCAACTTTGATAGCAAGGGATATGCAAAGCAAAATTTGTATGGAGCCAAAAATTACATGCACCATCTAGATATTGAATATTTTTGGGATGATTGTTTATAAGATGGTGATGTGTATAAAAGAAGTTTCATGAGGCTAACCTTAAAGAAAATACAAGCTTTTGGCATTTCTTTCAATGTTCCTAATGATACAAAAGAAGATGTGGTCATTATCCACCCTAAATACCAAACCCTTGTTCAAAATTGATTGGTCGGAAATAAGATTTTAGATTTGATGGTTCGTACGGCCCCTATTTTTAGAAGAACTTCAGATTGGTTAAATGAAAAGTGACAACAAAATGTCAATCCTTATCAAGAATAGAAATCTTCATCGAGGGAGCAAGGAGCCACACCTGCAACTACCATGAATGTATCAACAAATAGATCAGTGACTAAATTTCCTAACCTTAGCTCATAGTCAAGAGATGGTGATAAGCCTGAAGAGGTTAGAGCTAGGCTCAAATCAATTTGTGAGCATGATTATGACTCTTTGTAGAATAAAAGAAAACCAGTGCTTGTTGATTCTGAAGAAATTTACCAACAAATAATTAATGATAATCCCTTTCCTCCACTCCTAGAAATTTCTACTTTTCCTACTCAGAATGCCCATGTGACTATCTAGTCGATAGAAATGGTGAAGAGTGTAGATGTTACCAATAAAGATACAAACTTGAGACCACTTCTCCTACATGGTTGAAGAAGGAAGTAGAAAAGAAGAGGAAAAGTGCTTCTCCTAAGACAAATACAATCGATCTATAGAAGATAGAGAAGTTATTCAGCAATTATGTTATCCCGCACCACCTAAGCCATCACATCAATGTCATTGTATAATTTGTACTTGGCTAAGAAGCAGTGGATATTTCTATGATACTGGGCAATCTCTTCTTTTTCCTCAATCTCACAAAGCTCCCTTTCTTCCTTTAAGACTTTTTGGTATGTTCTTTGTTACTACAAGGCTCTCAAAAACCAAAAATGGCTAAAAGGATGTCTCAAATTATCTCTAATTTTGCTTCTAGACACCAACTATTAGAAATTGCAGACCCGGTGAGAGATGTGAATGAAGATTAAATAACAGAAGCTGACTATAAAGTCAGCCATGGGGCCATCAAAATTGGAAGGAGATATGTACCATGCTGATTTCTCAGTTAATGCATTGATCAAAAGTGAAAGGAACAGAGAAAGAAAAATTTAGAATTGCAATCTCAGGTTCAATCCCTAAGAAATTTTATTTCATCAATTGTAAACTCAACCATTGAAGAAGCCTCTACCTCAAATGTCTAAGGAAGTGACCCTGACACTATTCAAAGAGTTAAAAAGAATCTCGGATATGCCAAATTTTCCAGTGAATGGATAGAAGAACTATATCAAGGTGGTCTTCTCTATCTCACCAAACTTAGATGATTGTACATTAATGTAACCAATAAGAAAAGAGAACTGGTGATTGAGCTTCAGTAGATCAGAAAAGAACATGGTAGCACATATGTGCTTTCTAAAGAGATCATGGAACTCCTCTCATTGAGTCATGTGTTGGTTGCTAAAAAGATATTAGAAAACCCTAAAGAGATTTATCCCACCTGGCTCGAAGCCTTAGAATGGAAAGTGACAATATATGATGATTACATAAAGGACATCAATAAGATGTTGGAATAATACTTTGAAATCCTAGTGAAAATAAAGGAAAAGTTTAATGCCTTGGACGTAGACCTCATGGATAGGTTCGAGGAGAATGGGTGAGATCTTAGAGAAATGACGGAGAAATACAATGAAATACATCATAAGGAAATTAGAGATCCTCAAACTGCCACCTTAGATGCCTTCAAGAATTTGAGAAATTTGCAAACTTATGTGGTATCATTTGAATCCGAGATTGATGGTATACATAGGACTCTTGTTGAAGCAAGTAGTATTCTTTGAAAATGGAAAACAAGGCTATAGATCACCACTACACCAGGGAGAAAGAACATCACCATTATTTTCACCAGATATTGAGAGTACTGGCAAAGAATTAGGGCATAAGAGATGACACAAGACCAACAGGAAGTGGACGTGATCAAGACCAAGGATGTTGGAGATGGAGTGGTGGTTTAACTTTATGGTTTTAATTGCTTTCTTTAATATTGGTTGTTATTTCATTTCAAAAGACTTAGTTTTAAATAGTTGTCTTCAAGAAACCGTTACTTTAATATTCTTTAAATGGTGGGATATGGACTAAGTTTAGGATCTTTTAGGCAAACTTTGATTTTCTCATTAGTGCAAAAAAGACTTCTGCTATTTTTAAGTATTTAATATTTTTTAGTTAATTTTAAGATAGAAAAGACACTAGTGGATTCCAAATATACATGATCTTTGAATTATGGTTTATGGATTCATTTTGTGTATGCTGAATATTTTATCAACGGGTTATCTGGTATTGGAATGGTGGATGATTAGTTAGTCTTTATCAGTGTGAAATATTTATCTGTGAATAATTCTTATATGGTGATAAGTTATATTTCATTTTAAGGTTTAGTTTAAATTTGATTCTTGTTATGTGTATGCCTTTCAAAGCTTTTTGGTTAAGAGTATTTCCTTAGTTTTCTTTTTGGTTAAAGGCAATATTGAGTAGATACCATTCATTGAATATTTGATGAAGGTAGTTGTCACCTTTTAAATAAGAAAAGAATTAGTCAGAGATATATGATTGAGAATGGTTCAACTTTAATTACATTTGTCACCTCCATGGGTGTAATAATATAGAGTTAGGTGATAAATCTATTAACCAACAAAGTTCTATAAACATTTCTAAGAATCTGATGTTGCATTCAAAGACTAAGCATATATCAATCAAGTTTCATTTCTTGAGAGAGAATGTGAATGTGAAGGAAGTTAGATTGGAGTATGTACCTATAAAGGAATGAATTGCATATATCTTCATGAAGCCTTTTCCTACAAATACCTTTGAGTATCACAAAGAGAAGTTAGGGTTAATTAGCCCTCCTGATGAGAACTAAGATTAATGGATTTGCATCAGTCCAGTTGAATTCATAGAGATATCTTGTGCTCTAGATTGATGAGTGGTGGATACTACTCAGGGGGAGTAATCAATGTTGTGATTTAGGTGTTCATATTTGCAGAGAGTGTAGACACTTAAAAATAATTATTTTAATTATTTTTTAATTCATCACATAATTAATTAATTAATTATGTTAATTCAAATTCCTCTCAATATTAATTAAATATAATTAATATTGTCACTATAGCATATGATTGATTTATTTAATAAATCAATCTCTTTCTTTATTCTTCTAAAAAAATCAAATCCTCACAAATCTTCCTCTTAGCTAATTAATTTCAAATCATCTTCTTAATTCATTCTTCTAGAAACTCCCTAAACTCACTTAACATTATTCTTCTAATTTTTTATTCCCTCCACTCATTCTCTCTCCTATTCAAATTCTCCTATAAATATTAATCCCACCTAACATTTCCTCTAATCCCCCTCCTAATGAGTCGTTAATGGTTAATCATCATGATTAGTCACAAAGTCAACTCTTTGTCCTTTTCATCCAGCCATTAGCTTTAAATGCTCTTTTCCTAGGTGAATGTAAGATTTTTGAAATCACACATTCCTCTAGGCATCCCCTCTCCCAAGGAATTTTTAATTCTTTTTTATTCCTCCAATCCCCATGATATCCTTTTTTGGAGAATTTTTAATTCCTCCAATGCATCTTGTGGAGTGTGGAGATACGAAATGCCTATAAGGCATATTTCTTGGTCTCCACACCCTCTCTTGGACCTTGTGTGAGCTCACAAGTAAATCTTAGCCCTTCATCTCAAATTCATCCTAGCCATCCATTTTTCTCTCCTCTTCCTATAAAATAGGGCTCCATCCCTTCATTCAAAACATCTTGAAATCCAATAAGTTTATGCTGCCCTTTTGAGCCCAGGAAATCATCTTGGCAACTTGATCATCTCATCCTTATCATTATTCAAATCCATTCAATTTGTGCACAACATTGGAGAGCCATCCACATCCAGCAATCAAAGGAGCACATCAAGTGGAGCATTATCAAGGGGTGCCTTCACTTCATCAAGATCAATCCGAAGGAGAAGGTAAAATAGCAAGGTGAAATGGTCTTTTAATGATATTTTAGCATTCTGCATGTTTATTTCATTATGTTTTGATCATTTAACCTTCAAATCTGTTTTCCCCTCTTCATTTTGGCACGCCCGGTGGGACCCACATCCCTAAGAACTAATGTGTTTTTTTAGGTTTTTGTGAGTTGTGAGACGCAGGTTCCAGAATAGCGCGACTGCAGAAAAAAAAAAAAAAAAAAACTTTTTTGCAGGTTCTAGAATAGCGGCTCTATATTTATGCGCAATAGCTTCTTTTCTGATTCTATTTCGTTTTTGTTTCTGTTCTTTTTCTATTTCTGTTTCAGTTTCAACACAATAGCTCTGCGATTAGCGCGAGCATTTTTGTGGGAATTTGAATTCCTGTTATCCAATCTATTATTTGCTTTGTTATCTGCTCTGTTTAATTATAATCTGTGTGAAAGTAGGAGAGTATGCTCTTGTCTATATAGACAATCAGAAATATAGACCTTTCACTTTTCTATTTTGTTTAGCGCGACTGTATGCTCTGACCGCAGGAAAGTGTGAAAATAGGAGAGTATGCTCTTGTCTATCTAGATAATCAGAAATCCGGACCTTTGACACTTTTCTATCTGTTTAGTGCTACTGTCTGCTCTGTTAATCTGTCTAAAATTTTTAGGCGCTAACTGTAGTCTGCATTTCTTTTTTTTTCATTTCCTGTTATCTGCTCTGTTTAAATATAATCTGTCTGACCGCAGGAAAGTGTGAAAGTGGGAGATTATGCTCTTGTCTATCTAGACAATTAGAAATCCGGACCTTTGACATTTTTTTTTTATTCTGTTAAATTCAGGGTTTCTGCTCTATTAAATATAGGGTTTCTGTCTGCTCTATTAAATCTAGGGTTTGTCTGCTCTGTTAAATTTTTCTATTTTTTCACCATATCTTCTTTATCTCAACTCCATTTTCCTCCAAACTTCACCAGATTCTCCGCATTGCCATTTTCCACATTTCCTTCCTTGGAGGCCTTATCCAAAAAATCCACTTTTTGAAGCCCAAAATCCTATATTTCTCTATTTTTAGGGTTTGTCATAACTCCTTCCCCTTTTATCCAATCACCTCCAAAATTTTCTCATATCATCCATCTCCAACTTTTGCTTCTTTGTCCCTCTTGGACAAATTTTCCCATTCCTTCATCTCTCCTCCAAAATCCCCATTTTTCGCTTGCCTATCCCTTGGAAAGTGGCAAAAACCTAGTCAAACCCCATTTACCCATCAAAGCTTTCTTCAAATCTACATTTGTCATTAGTAAAAAAGTTTTTATTCATGTTTTTCTATTCATTCCCAAAAAATCAAAAAAATTAATATTTTTGTCATTTTGTTGTTTTTTGCAGGACGCTTGTTGAAGACTCTATTTTTCCAAACTACTAATCAAGTTGTTTTGCAAGACGCTTGTTAAAGACTCTATTTTTTCCAAACTACTAATCAAGTTGTTTTGCAGGACGCTTTTTGAAGACTCCATTTTTCAAACTACTAATCAAGTGGTTTTGCAGGTTGCCTAGCTGATTCAATCAAATGTTGTGCATTTATTTAAATTAGGCACCTAGATATTAATTAAAATGGAATGAACCATTGTCTTGTGTGTCTTTAAAAAAAGTGTAAAGGTAGGAAAGTATGCTCTCGTCTTACTAGACGATCATAAATCCAGACCCTCCAACCTTTTCTTGTTTGATTGTGTGTTTACCTCTAGCGGGCCAGCCCTCCCAACTTGCTCTTTGAGAAGGTAAGACGGGAACGACCCAAGTGAGTACACCCAGACCTGGGGTTCCCAACTCACTATAATAAATAGGC